>NW_019525659.1:1365866-1401156 GCF_002814215.2 Seriola lalandi dorsalis | reverse complement strand
GGGGCTGTGGGGCTGTGACAGAGCAAAACTAAACCAATAATTTTCTCGTCTTTATTTCTGTTGATCTATCAGGAATGTTCTGGTTTGTTATTGATGAGTTATTGATTGTCTTTTACTTTTTTGCAAACTGCTAACACAGACATCTGCATTTGACTTTCATTGTCACTATGTCACTGAAACACAGGCACAGGAAATCTTCATGTAGCCAGAAAAGCATATCTATATCTATATCTATATATACATCTACTGTATATCTATGTCTACACCTATATATATATTTACATCTATATCTATATCTACACCTACTGTATATCTATGTCTACACCTATATCTATATCTACATCTATCTATATCTGTCTACACCTATATCTATATATATGTACCTATATCTACACCTACTGTATATCTATATCTACACCTATATCTATATCTACATCTATATCTATGTGTACACTTATATCTATGTCTACACCTATAGCTAAATCTATCTATATCTATGTCTACACCTATATCTATATCTATCTACCTATATCTAAATCTACTCTATATCTATATCTACACCTATATCTATATCTACACCTATATCTATATCTACACCTATATATATATATCTACATCTATATCTGTACCTATATCTACACCTACTGTATATCTATATCTACAACTATATCTATATCTATGTCTACACCTATATCTATATCTACACCTACTGTATATCTATATCTACACCTATATCTATGTGTACACCTATATCTATGTCTACACCTATATCTACATCTATCTATATCTATGTCTACACCTATATCTTTACCTATACCTATATCCACACCTACTGTATGTCTATATCTACATCTATCTATATATATATATATATATATATATATATATATATATATATATATATATATATATCTATACCTATATCTGTACCTATATCTTTACCTATACCTATATCCACACCTACTGTATATCTATATCTACATCTATATCTACACCTATATCTATCTATATCTATATATATATATATATATATATGTCTATACCTATATCTATATCTGTACCTATATCTATATCTACACCTACTGTATATCTATATCTACATCTATATCTACACCTATATCTATAGCTACACCTATATCTATATCTATTTATATTTATACCTATACCTATATCTATATCTACACCTCTGATGATGAGGATGAGTGGTCCACCCTGCCCTGTCCACCATGGCACTTTTTAACCCTCATGTTTATCTACCACATGCCTTAAATGCACAGTATGTATTTTGTGGTGTTTGGTGACATTTTATAAGAGTGGGATCATGGGAGTTGTTTTCTTCACTACCATTACCATAAGCTTCTCCTCATTCCTTCCAGTGTCAGTGGTTCAGCAGGTTTTTACCAGCAGCTGAATTATCCACAGAGGTCTCCTCCTCTCCATAACAAACAGACCAGCTGATTCTAACTGTTAAAAATGCTGAATAAAGCAGTTTCACATGTAAAGTCAGTGTTTCACCGACACTGTTCAGCGGACACGGGACATCAGTGAGGGGCTGGGAGCTGAGACTGCCTTCATAGCCTTAACCAACTCCTAAGCCAACCTTTGGCATCCTTTTCTAGAAAAATGAAAATCATTATAATCTAAAATGCAGATTTCCACCACATTTACTGAAAAAGTTCATGTCTCAAGGAGACGAAGCCTTTTGACTTTAATGACCTCTAGTAACACTTTGTGGATGACCTTTATATATGTATCTCAGCTGGTAAAACTATGAATAATAAAACCATGTATTTTATATGTTTTTTTGTGGTGAAATGTCCTAAATTCGAAGTTTACTCACTAACTTTTTCTAGAGCTTTAAATGAAAACCTGCCCAAATGTCCCATTAATCAGATTTATACTTTGCATTGTGAATCAAATAAATTTCATTGTGTAGCCTATAATAAAATATATCATGCATGGGTTTTGCTCTTTATTGTGAAAATATAATTGTGATGATTACACCAATAAATCATAAAGTATTACCAAATTCTTATATAAATATTAAAATTAAAATATATATTAAATATATATATATTTCAATATTATATATCGTATATTTTAATATATTCATATTTCATTATTACATTTTATATCATCAAGCCAAACAGGTTACAGACATTACATCTCTCCCCTGTGACATTGTCCTGTTTATAAGCAAAGACTTCACCTAAAGAACAGGCAGACGACAGAACCCAGAGTTCCCATTCCATTTATTAGATATGCTTTATAAATAGACACACTGAGACACATATGTTGAAAGTATAAAAAATACAAGATTACAGGATTTTCTCGACATGTTAGTGAGGTCTCTTCTTCATTGCCTTTGACATGTTATTATAATTTGAACGACTGACAAAAATGAAAAATTCATTTGTTTTTTCTTACACAGCATAGTAGTTTTCACTTTCACAAATCCATTCATCGAGCAAGTTACTATCATCAGTGTCATTTTAAATAAGATCAGAGCATAGAAAACAGAATCACATGCAGCCAGCGACTTTTCTCTGTACAGCACATCCTGTCAGCCAAACAGTGACCTCACCGTATGTGCTTCAAGTTTCATTTGACTTTGAAAACTTTGAGGAAATCTGATTTCGAAAGGAAAAAAGGTTTAAATGGATAAGAATGATTAATGACTGTGAGAAACCAGCTTATTGGACTTTTAAGTAATGAGGACTGATTGACAAATGCTCCGTCACATCTTCCACATATGTTCAGTCATTTGTCAAATGGGGTCAGTTTAAATAATTTATATCATTTCAAACATACAATATGTTCCAGCTAGACTGTTGCGTTTCTAAAATTCATCATCATCAGTATGCTAGCAGGAAATCTGTGATTTAGGACGCTACGAAAACAAAATGAACAAATGTAAAGAAAGAATGAGGCAACACGGCTGAGTTGCATTGATAAATCTTTCTAAAACATCTGCAACCAATGAGCAATATAATGGTTCCGATTTGCTAAAACCAAAAAGGACAGTATAAATCACACATAATAAACCTAGTGCAGCACAAATACACAACTAATGTCGTCTTCAAGCATTTATGTACCATATAGCTACTGTGCCAAATCTGGCAAACCTTGCTCTAAAGACAATAACTCCAGCTGCTAATTCATATATTTTTATTTTTAAATATATCTAAAAATACAACTCATCAACTTCAGTGTTATAGGAAATTGCATGATTTTTAGTAGATAACTCTCACTTTTCACAGTGTTTAAAACTGAACAGTACAGGCCAACACCTACTGTGTGGCTGGTAACTGGCACCATTTCAATTTCCATTCTGAAGGTTCCTTTCAAGTCCAACTTGGCTCCAGCAGATCCTCAGAGCAGAATTACAGAACTACTGCAATTAGCCTTTCTCAAACTGCGCCCTTAGACTCAGTCAAGAGAAAAATGTTAACTTTCAATATGGTACTCCTACCTAAGCAACAAGAAGATTTTGTGCCTGTCTTTATAACATTTCAAGTAGAACTGTCTCTTTTCCAGTTTTTCATTATTTTCTTATGATGAGGATTCATGTTGCAACCAAAAGTTTCAACATTTTATCAGAATTTTGACAAAAACTTTCTTTAGATAGATGTGTATAATATAATATAATATAATATAATATAATGTAATATAATGTAATATAATATAATATAATATAATATAATATAATATAATATAATATAATATAATATAATATAATATAATATAATAACAGAAACAACTCCTTGTACAGGAAAGTGGTGCTAACTCATGAAGCAACTTTGCATAGAAAGTATTTATGTAGTTAAGAAAATACTTTTCATATTTTCTAAAAGATACAGTGCATTGAGAAATTAGAGGGGCAGAGAGAGAGAGTGTGTGTCAAAAGTGGAGGTCAAAATTTAATTCTTTTGTATATTGGAGCTGGATATGTCCCCTGGTCCCTCATGGCAGGAGTGGCTCAGGACAACTCTGAGGGGCCGAGTCAAAGCCCTGACTTGAACCCAATTGAACATCTGGAGAGACCTGAAAATGTCTTTTCACTGACAGTCCCCATCCAACCTGACAGAGCCTGAGAGGATCTGCAGAGAAATGGCAGAAAATCCCTAAATCCAGATGTGCAAAGCTTGTTGCATCAGACCCAAGAAGACTCAAGGCTTTAGTCGTTGCAAAAAATGTCTGAATACTTATGTCAATGTGATATGTCCGTTTTTTTTTGTGTAAAGTGTAAATTCTGTTTTCACTTGGTCATTATGGGGAATTGAGTGTGAATTGATGAGGGGAAAATGAAGTTAAACAATTGTCATAAAGCTAAAACATAACAAATTGTGAAAAAAGTCAAAGGGTCTGAAGACTTTCTGAATGCACTGTATACCATTAAAGTATGTATATGAAAAATAGTCATGTTGTACGCACAGAAATGGACTCATTTAAAGAGGCTGAGTTACAAATAACAAATAGTAGTTGCTAATAAGTTGAAAACCAGCATGTCAGCTTAGAGAATCCCAACCAAAGGGAATGTATTGTAACAGTACATGACCAGGTTACAGATAAATGACTTGTGGTGGATAAAAAGTATGTATTTGTTAAAAACATTAAAATAAATAATGTACTGTAGTCATTCAGCACCTGACAGGAAATATTCTGATAATGAATAATACTGACCAAGCAGACATGAATATATATCATTTTGATAACAAAATACTTATCTACAAATGTTTGTAATTGGATTGATATATAAATATGTGTAACAATATATATGTATTTTTATACATATATATTTACAACAAAAGGTGCACTTAAATAATGTCATCAAGGAGATGCGGGGTGCCTACCCAGTCCAATGTTCTGGGCTCAGAGGCAGCCATGATCATGCACATAAACTGTTTACCGGTCCTCTTATCGATGGGATAAATAGTTGTGGGTGTGAACCTTCTGTTACTTTCCACAAACTCACAGAGCTGCTGATACACCTGTGGGTATTCGTGCCGTAGGAAAACCCCTCGAATTCGTAACTCTCGTTGTATATTGATAAAACAGATTTCCCTGGCCTTCCTGCCTTCCTCTCCTTCTTTGTCGATGTCTGCTGTTCCTGGTGGTGGAGTGAGGATCAGCGTTTCCATGTCACTCTCTTTCTTCTGAACCTTTCTCTCCGGGCTGAAGGAAGCCAGGGCAACCTTTGCATATTTTCTGACAGTTGGAGCTTGGTTCCTTGGTGATGGCCCATCAGGCAGTTGGTCTCCAACAGCAATCGATACATTCAAGATGAAACATTCGTTTGGGTCATACTCTTTGCCAGCTTCCTGCAGCTCCTTACAATACTCCCCTAGGTTGTCCTTGAAGCTTTCAAGCTCTCGAAGGGACAGGTATGTAGGAGACATAAGTAGACTATCCAGGCCATACTGCAGGAAATTACTGGATGATGCAGGGTTTGGAAAACCAAGGAAGAGAACTCCTCTACCTCGAGAAAGGTACCCAACTTTGGCAATACGGGAGAAGGCTTTGTGGACTTCAACAGTCTCCCGGCAGTGTTTGATGATGTGACGGCATGTGCTGCCAATTCTTCCATATAAGCAGCTTTCTTTATGAATGTCCCAGTCCTCCCTGCGACAGTTACGAGAACAGTAGTAGGTGTAGCAGCTGTGGCAGGATTTAAAATATAGGCAAGCATTGAATAAGGTCTCTGTCCTCCGACATTTGTTGTTGGAGCACATCATTGTGTCATCCTCATCAGGGCTCTGATCTGGGGAGCACTCATCTGCACTCTTCATTGCATCACTAGCTCCATCCATATCTCGAAAAGCATCAGGATTCATTCTTATTGAGGTTGGTTGCTTGTCAAGAGGAGCTGGTTCCTCTGTACCTGCCCTTGAGCTCTTTCTGGACAGAGATACAGCTTCTTCCTCATCAATTAACTTCTTTAGTTGATCCAGAATGTCCTCACTTGCCCTTCTACTAGGCGGCTTGTAGTCAGTCACAAGATCTGCCAGAAGCTCATCAAGTTGTTCTAAGCTTTGCTGTAGTGAGGCGTTGTCATGTGTCTTCTCTTTGGTTGAGGTTTCAAAGTCACAATGAGACAGTTCTGGACCCTCAGTACTTCTGGAGTCAAGAATGTCCCAACTAGCAGACCGTCCTTCAGCCTTATTAAGGTTCCCTGGTCGAATGTCATTATCAGTGATTGTTATCTCAGGGGTAACAAACCAGAGTTTACTAGCAGTGCTCTTTGACATCTCTGTTGGGCTTTTGTCAATTAGTGAATTATCAGACATTGATAAGGCTGCATAGCGTCTTGGCGAACTGGAGAGATTGACTACCACTGGTTGTGGTTTGTCACCTGTGGCTGCTGCAGGCTTCCTGGAGTCAAGAAGATCATCATAGCTCTGACCACGCTGTACAGGAAGAGGTTGTTCTCTCTCTACACGAGAGTTGAGAATATTGTCCCAGGACCTAGAGTAAGATTTAGAATCTGTGCCAATTCTTTGAGGTTCTACACATGGGTTGGCATACCAGGTTGTTAAGCCAGGCTCTTGCCGGACTCTGGTTGGAGTGACTTGAGATACATAAGAGGCAGGATTGGTGGAATAACCAGAAGCATCTGAGCCATACCAGTCATCTGTTTGTGCCTGAATAACTCTAGCATGTCTTCGGCCCTCTGTGTAATATGCCCTTGCTGGGATATGGTGCTCAGGTGGCATTGCATACATATCACTGGAATAATAAAACCTTGGCGGAGCAGTCTGGATTTGATAAGACCTGGGATCATCCCCATAAAATATTCTAGTTGGAGGTGTCTGTATGATGTACGGCCCTGGTTCAGTTGCTGTATAGGGTTTGGGATATCCTGTCTGCACAGGGTATGGATAGGGCTCCATCTCAGGATAATAGGGTCTTGTAGCTACAGCTTGCACCACTCGAGTCCTTGGATCTTGCACATATTGCACTTTTGGAGTATATGTTTGTCCCGGTGTGTAACGTTCATCATGAAAGTAAGAACTTGGTTGAGGAGGAGCAGTAGTGACATATCTCCCTGGGTCGTCTGCATAAAAGAACTTGGTTGGCACATTAGGACTAGAATGAGCTCTTCGTTCCCTTCCATAGTATTCACCTGATGAAGGCATCCTTTGCAAGGGAATCTCCATTGGTTGCAAGTAACTATTTGGCATGCTACGGGAATATTGATAAGTTTGCCGACTCTCTGTACCTAAAGAGTCAGTGGGAGTTGGTGTTCTAGAGTAGGAGAAATGGCGTGGAACAGTCAGACTCCTACTGTGGTGCCTCTGCCATGGTATGTCCACTTGAGGTGAAGTCTGTTTCCGTCCTGAATGATGCAATGCTCCGTCATCAGGTTTGATGTCCACCCGACACCTGACATGAGGGCTGGTTGCTGGTTTATCTAGCCCTCCATCCTCTGAATTATCAGCAGCAAAGTGAGGTGAATATCTACTGTTGTCACTCACTTGAGGCTGCAACTTAATGGGATGTACTTCATGCATGTGAGCCCTAGTTGCTGCATAGGATGACTCCCTACGTGGTGATACTTCTGGTCGCCAGCGAGAGTCTCTTGGAGCCCTTTGGGACTCCCTCCCCTTCCTCCCGGAAGATGAGGACCCTTCAAAAGACACAGGGGTGAGACTGGTCTGGACCCGAGGGGCACTTTTTGACCTGGTCCTTCTTTTTTGTTCAGGGGCAGTGATCTCACTGGCCATATCAGCAGCCACTGGTTGAGGAGTTAACCTATGGCTAAAAATGTCTGGAGCAGAAAAGCGGTATCTCTGCTGGCGGCCCAATGCATTCCAGGCAACATCTGGGTTAGCTGCATGCCTATCAGCCTTTCTGTATGGGGACTCCATTGAGTATTTGTGTGATTTTGGGTACTCCAATGACTTATAGTCAAAGGTACGGCAGTGCCTCTTATTGACTTTGCTCTTACTGTCCTCCAGTGTGCTGTAATTTATAGAATCACATTGTTTGGAGGGTTGCAAGGACTTGTAGTGTGAAGAAATGGGAATCACTTTTATATCTCGATGCACAGCTGATACGATTATGTCAGGCGGGTCTGTGCGTGTCATCTTAAAGGGACTCCTCTAGTTTTCTCCATCAAGTTGCTTTAATGTTGATGTTGCCTGGAGAGATAACAAAAATTTCAGTCAGTGACATTCATCCAACTATGCATGGAGAAAAAATATGATTGACTATGGCATACTTGTTAGCAGGTTAAGCCGGGCTCAGACAACAGGAGTTTTACAAAATTATTTTAAAATTAATTTCAATCAAGTTCACGCACAGAAGGAGAAACTTCTCTCCAATCTCTAATATGCACACAAGAGGGGGCAATGCACCACCTCATGTGAACTCATCTCGCATGATGTCAAGGGGAAGCAGATGTAAGCAAAATGGAGACTGTGGTACAACAACATTAGTAATACTTTGAAGTCAGAAAAAACAAAAGCAGAGGGTTAAACAAGTCTGGATGAGAAAATGGTCAACACTGGATGTATATTCTTCAGTGACAACTGGAGGTGAAATTTTAATATATGCCAACAGTAGTATGCTAGCTAATGTCAGAGTTGAGCACGGGACTGAAGTAACCATAATCGTAATCATCCAGATTTTTACTCCTAAATCCATGTTTGATATCATCGGGGCGGCCCCTATGAGTCTGCAACGTAGTTTGGAAAGTTTAAGATTGGATCCGTTAACCCCTCACATTACCAGGTAATCTGGGCCAGTACCAACCTAGATCCAGGACAGGATTTCTTCAGTGATTGTCAGGAGGGGGGAATTGGGGTTAAACTGGTCTAAAACCCCTGTAGTCTGGGCCTGGCTTTTGTCCCTTGACTCAATTTTGGCAGAAATATTAAACAAAATTCAGAACTGGCAGGCATAGCTGTGGAGCAAACAGCTGTATTGCTCACAAATGACGGGTGTGCACTGAAGTTAATTTTGGCAAATTCAGGTGGTGCAGGAATGGTAGAAAGCTTTCCAGGGAACTCTATCGCCGGGTTATAAATCATAAAAGGGCTTCAGTGTTATTGAGATGCCAACATTTAATTATGAAAATAAGCCCTTAACTGTGTGTTCAGGATTATACAGAAACATTAATGAAATGCTAATGTGATCTATTTTCACTTAAAACTGACCCACACTGAAAGCATTCACAGCTTCAGAGCTTCTTCACTTCATTCCACAAACAACGCTGAATACTCCTGGGGCCAGTAATGCTTGAAAGGTTTTGAACGAATGGAACAAACTACTCTGTGATCCTTCATATAGTTTGACGGAATTGCTCATTTGAAGTTTAAAATAAGTTCTTTTTAATGAGTTCCACTTCGTGCTGTCTTCAGTGATGGTGACAGCATCAAAAGTATACCCAAATATAAATGCTTGAGTCTAAATCTGTATTCAGCACTGGTTATTTTAACAATAAGCAGTACAGTGGCTGTGTTGTCTAGTTTAATACTTAGAAGTGTTGAAGTAATCCATTCAACTTGTGTAGTCCAATGTCAGTGTACTAACAGGCTTTACAGACCCACAACTTTACACTAAAAATCAAGGAAACATCATGGTAATCTTTTTTTTTTTATTTTTTTACCACTATTAGTGCAATAGAGCTTATTAGTGAAAGTGGGACCCCCATGCATCATGAGTGTGCAGAGATGCAATACACATTATAATGATAATAAAGTATCAGTGTTTTCTTATGATGTAAATCTACAGACAGCACTGAAAGCTGTTTACACACTGCATTCACGTGACATCCTGATTTGTACTTAGTATTCACTGTTTATTCATTAGATGGAAACAGCAGGCGTGCATAAAACTGTCTCTTGTCACATTCAGGGCAATGCAAATTTGCTAAATTAGGACACACACACACACACACACACACACACATACACAAACTTGTACTTCTGTTTTTTTGAGGACACTCGTTGACATAATGCATTCCCCAGCCCCTTACCCTCAAATTAACCATCACAACTAAATGCCTGACCCCAGGGCTTCGTCTACTTCAATATCATATCATCATATCACACTTGTATTTATTAAATCTCTCACTAAACGTAATAGAATATGGGTCTTGATGAGTTATTCTCTAGACTACAATGAGAGAGATTTGAGGCTATTTCTACACCAAAATATTGTTAAGAAAGTTAAAGGTTACTGGTTTCAGTTATCAGACGTCATCAGATGCACACGTCATCAAATGCATCAAGCGTGTCTCATATCACCATCTGACATTCAGTCAAATTGTTCTGCTCCATGATGACTTTTCAAAAGTTAATTTCTGAGGAAGCTAACATCCGACATGTTCTCGCACCGAACCCTAACCCCTGTGGTATCTGGACATTTCAATTTGATATACAAAAATACAGTTAGAGAGCGGAGCATGAAAAACAACTTCATAACTGATAACATCAAAATGTCCTCACTCTGTAAGATCTATAACTCAAACTGGTCCTCACAAACATAGAAGTACAAACACACACACATACATGTTTGTTTCTGTATCACTGCGGGGACAGCTAATTTACTTAATGCATTCCCTAGCACAAACTTTAACCATGGTTTAGGTTAAATTGACCCTCAAGTAGAAAGATAGTAAACTACACTGTTTACATCCACTGAATCACAGCTAGCAAAATCCAGGCATGTCTTACTTATGATTGAGCACCTGATGGCTTCATGAATTAAATCAAGCACCTTATTGAAGACAAGATGATGTGTTGTTGTGTCAGTGTCAGAAAGTGATAAATAAACAGAATGATTTTGTGGCATTATATAATATAATTTTTTGTTCCTCAGGAATCACAGAGTTATAACTCTACAGCTAGAGTTAGTAGAGTTCTATGGAAATCATTTCTAGCACAGCTTCACTGTATCTGTTCAGTTGTAAGAGAATCAGTGAAATTCAAATGACTAACTGTAAACAGAAGATGAATCGAAGAACACAGACTGGTAGATGAGCAGTTAGTCATTCAGGTCAGGCTACAGCTATTCATGCCACTTTGGCACTGCTCCAAAGTGAGGATGTCATTTTCTAATAATTATTTCGGTTCAGTCTCCTCACCATTCACATCTCCAAGTCAATCCAGTCCTAAGGCAGTCAAGACTCAATAAAGTCCCAATTCATTATTTTCTTCAGCTCTGCTACAGCAACATCATTCTACACTACATCCACCCTGAACCAGCTGATTTTGAAAACTGTGTTTACATGTGAAAATAATCCAGGTTATTTAAGTACCACAGTACAGTACGAGACTGTCCTCCTGTAAAAAAAAAACGAGCCGATAGGTTGTTGTACAGCAGGGTTTTATGACCTATGGCTACATTTTGTTGCTAGGTCGTAGTAATTATGACAGAAGCAAAGGGAAAAGTGGGGTGACGTAGTATAACGTGTCTTAACCCCAACCCCAACCCTAACCCTGAACCTAACCAAGGCATGACCGTTATTATAGTAACTGCAGCGATGATCGGTACACCACTCACAGTACAGTTGTGTGTTTATTATGGTAACCATGACAACCGAGGTCCGGAATACGCACGCTGCTGTAGGAGCACTAGGGGCGCTATTTCAGGAGACACTGCTGAGTCGTATCAGTGTTGAAAGAAACGATCTGTGTGGTTGTTCAGGTTGGAAGAGTTGTTGGTACTAACATTTAAAATGAGTGGTCACAAAGAAGGTTAGAGTAGACAGAGAGCTGTTTTCTATCGACAGTTAACGAATGGTCAGTATTATGGACTGTCCAAAATGGATTCATTCAAGTTAACTCTTATTACGTGAACCTTGTCTCCAAGCAATTACAGCAAACATGTTTTGTAGGAAATGTAATTGTGACCAGATTCACATAATGAGGATTTGTTGTTAATTTACATAATTAGCAGAATACACATCAATACAATGTTCATAGGCAACGTGTTTGTTTTCCACCAAATCATCTGTATGTTTTCTGGTTCTCTTCAGACTCACAGCGCCTGGTTCAGGTTAGGGACAGACCCTGGTCTGGTTTACCACAGAAACAGTTCACAGTGATTTCAGACACAACCTGTTTATTTACATATAACCAACACCACCATCTTCCACTGACCTCAACCAAAGATCTGTTGTTGCCTAAACCACAGATGGGAACTTGGTCTCCGGTGTGACAGTCATGTGCTTTGTATGTATTTGTTTTTGCAGTTTAGTTGTAATAAAAACACACTAGAAGACAGAGTTGTATAAATGAATCTGTTATGAACACAACACTGTCAATCTCCCAATGACCCAGCTTTTCGGATAGGTTATCAGCAGTGAGGAGCCAAGCTAGTAAGGCTAGCTTTAAGTTAATACACACTCATCCTGAGGAAGCGTAAAGTCTCAGTCTGCACCAGAGATATTAGTGAAAAAGAGAACCTAGAAGCTGAGCAGTCCCACTAGTGTGATATTGGATCCATGTCATTTGTTTAGGATATGTCCAGGCTTTAACCAGAGCTGAAGCAGCAAGAGGGGGTCAGGAGGGGAGAGCTGCAGCTAATGAGGAGAGAGATGTGGGGGAGGAGGAGGAGGACAACAGCCAACATGCTGCTGTGGGAGAGCCAGCGAGGGCAGAAGCAACAGGTGAGATTGACAGCAAACACATGATGAGAGATGTGGAAGCAGGGCAGGTCAGAGCAGCAGATCTCTCAGGGAAAGGAGCTTCATTTAGATTTTTCTGCATCTTGTAGACAGGACATCAGGAAGCAGCCAGCACAGAGGCTCTGGACGGGATCCAAAGTGGGTGAATATGCCTCAGTTCAAGACTTGGCAGTAACACACACAGCATGGCAAATTTAATTCAATTACTCACGAACCGTCAATGACTTGACGAAAAACCTGCTGTTTCCTGCTTCTGATCACAGTAACTGCATGACTTGATTTAAGGCTGCAATTGAAAAGTGACAGGTAGATGCAGAGGTGGAATCTGTTGACGATCAGCAACTTCTGAGAGAAGTCCTGATGATTCTGATCTAGAAAAATTCATGAATGAAGTAAAAAGTCAAGACGTTCATTAATGCTTTATACTTCAACAAAATGTATTTGGGCATCTGTTTGTAAAACCATAATCTGTATTTATAGGAATGTCTGTCAGACAAATGCAAGAAATTAAAAAAGTAGGATTAAAAAGATGCAGAAATGAAAAGACTGCTTACATAATAATGAAAAATACAAGCTGCTGTAACCCGTGAGAGAAGGAGCTGACCCAGATTGAGCAACTGGTCGAGCAGACGCTCAGACCGGAGCAGATGGAGACTGACTGTGGTGTTGACATGGATGATATCTTCCTAAAATCCTCTTCCAACTGCACTCAAGTGCACATTTGTAAATGCCCTTTTAAAAGAGTGCAGTTGTCAGAGTGCAAAAACAGTTCATAAAGGTCATATTCAAATGTAATGAAGACAAAAACTACAAGTGTTGCTCTGCTCCACTGTACTGTAAACAGTCAGCACACATGTGCAGTGTTTTATATATATATATATATATAGGAAATGGATCCAATTCAAAACTAACTTTCAACTCTGTTCACTATTTTAATGAATGTAAATGTGCTCAGTCAAACACATTATAAACTCAGAAGAGGACAGGAAAAAAACCATAAAACTTAAACTGCAACACCACAAAAAATGTAAAAGAAATCAAAAAGCTGAATGTAAGTTTACCAACTGAAAGTGTTGTGACCTCAAAGGTTATATAAATGCGTTTTTAAACAATAATATAGCAGCAAACATCTATTCTCTATGTGAAGATATAGTGGAGTAATGGCATCCTGAGTTGAGCTGGATTATCCAATGGGCATTATGGGCACTGGCCCAGGGGCCCACACGCACTTGGGGCCTGAGCGAGCAGTTTGGGGAAGAAAAAAAAGTTCTTTCTTTTTTTTTCTCTTTAAATTTCCGATAATGACACCATGTATAACCAATAAAAAGCACACTGAAATGTTTTTTAACCTAAACAGAATGATATAATTGGTCAAGTGCAAGTGTGGAAACCATGGTAACAACTCGCCCCACCCTTACACCACTGTCTTCAAATGACCCAGTGCTGAACCGACCGGACTGTGGAAGAAGTAGTAAGCTAGTTCAAAATGAATGAAAGTATTAGAAGTGGTTGTTTTAATGCAAGTTAAAAAGAGAAAAAAAGGAGAGGGAGAATCGGGATGAAGAAGTTGTGGAAGATGATGTGCAAGCTAACCTGGGACCAGAGGAGGCTACTGTTAGCAGTGCACCACAACCTGAGGCTAGCTGTAGCAGCAGCAGCTCACAGTGGATTTACTAGGTGTCTTACCCAGCGTTGTGGGGGGGCAATCGACGAAGATGGTCGCGCTGTCCTTATCGATCGTGGTGCTCTCCGCAATGAAATAGAACTATTCCATAAATGCCCTGTGCTATGTCTGAAAAGAAAAAAGAAAAGCCTGGAAATTAAAGAAAAGAAAGCCTAACCCTAATCCAAGACTTTGTGCTCAGGGGCCTCTGCATTCTTAATCCTGCCTGAGCAGAGAAGAAACTCACACTCCCTCTGTGTGTGTTGTAATTTGAGTTTCTCTGTTCTTTGTTTTTGAGACCAGAGCACAGGTGGACTGGCCATGGAAACTACCGGCTCAAATCCCGGTCAGCCGGTGGACTGTCAAAACATCCATAAAGTTATTAAAGTCTTTATCAGCTCCATCAGTGTCATTCGTACAGCTGGTCCCAGTGGATCAATCCAAGACTGAATTTCTTTCCCAGTCCGATTGTGGAGCCAATACTGGTCTGGTTTTACAGATAGGTGAACCCTATGAGCTGCTACAGGGTTTAGCTGGACTCAGAACTGTTTTTTCTTCTCCTCCATGTGTCAGTAACTTGATGGTTCATAATGTTACATGTCTGTTTTCATTAGTGACAGCTACAGTTGCATGCTAATATTAGCTATGTTGATGTTACCAATATTACAAATTTGTTTGGCAAATATTGCATGCTAGCTGGCTAACTGTCAGCATTGCTGTGGAGCATATCATGGCAATGCTAGCATCGGCTAATGGTTGGGGCTGGATTGTTTTTTGTTGGCTCTCGTGTTCACAGGGAAACTTTAGAGGGTGTTCACATTACATCACTGACTGTAAGATACGACCGAGTATTAGTGCCACAATGAAGAAAAAAAAGAAACGAGAGTAAAGTCGTAATATTACGAGAGTTAAAAATGTAAAAATTTCAAGAGAAAAAAAACATAATTTTTAGGAATATTACATCAACCAATCAAAGAGGTGAAACGACAGGCAGTATCAGTCTGAGCTGCTTCTGGCAGCTGCTGTTTGTCTGTCTGACAAGACTCAGTTTCTTCACAATCTTTTCAATGTCCTGATGATGATGATGATGGTGATGATGATGGTGATGAGCCAGAAGATGAAGTTTCTCTTTATTTGTGAAACCTCTGCTAAAGTAGAACTTCACAGGATGCTCCATGTTCCTCATTTTAAAGCTTCTGATATTTCCCCTCTAAAACAACATGGAACCTAAAATTATGATTTTATTCTTATAATATTATGTTTTTTTCCTTGTAAAATTACGACTTTATTCTCATATTAGCATTTTTTCTTTAAATATTATGATTTTATTCCCAAAATTATGACTTTATTCGCATAATATTTTGTCTTTTTTCTCAAATTTTCAGATTTTTTTCCCTCAATGTGGCCCTAATACTCCATCATAGTAAGAATCTTAATGCTGATACCAATGTAGTTTCCATACAAGGTCACATAAGGTGGGCGATTCCTTCGATCAGTAACATAGAGACACTACATTATAAAGAGCTGGTTAATGCCTCAAACTGATCTCGCTCAAGAGAAAGTGAATGACTGTCCGGTGTAATGGACGTCACTCATCCAGTGGAAGTGCAGTGGTGTTACTCATGGTCAGTGAGCATAGTGAGCAGTGGCTTTTATGGTGAGTTGTGGGTATTTTCTATGGACTGCACTGCAACACTGCACCATTGGCACTGAACACCCTAGAAAATGTCTGACTCCCCGGGCAGAACTAATTCATCCTCTCTAGACTCACCCTCCCCCTACATCAACATGCAACACTACACACTGATTCACCCATAGGCTACTACAATACACATTTATACCATGATATACTGGAGTTTTAAAGGAGGGGATCTCTGTTCCACAGCTGTATACTGTATGTGCCACCTTTAATGAAGTAGGGATTTGGGGAATTGCAGTGGCTGTAGAGGCATGGGTACAGTATATACCTCTGATATGGTTTCAGGGTCAGGGGCTGTTCTCAGTACAGTTGGGGAAAACAAAGTAAAGCAGAAGTTGACATTTTTGTTGTGTGATTTTTTAGATTTTATATAGACATTTAACAGGCGCTCATTGCCCATAAAGGATTTGGTATGTTTCTACCTAAATGGTATGAAATGCTAAAGGCAAATGTGTTGATAGTTGTTTTGAATGGACACACTCAAAGGCAAAGCAGAATGCAGTTTAGTCCACATTGATTTCTGTTGCTCTGACTGTGTGACGACTTCTGAAGAAGTAAAATGCATGTTAGCAACTGTAAAAAAATAACTTGTACTTGTAACTCTGGAATAAATTGGAATGAGGATAGTGTAGCCTCTCACTGAGAAGGGATCTTTGTCCAGTATGAATAGGAGGAATGATTACAGAAGAAAAGCCTTTCGCTGTTGGTACTGTATGGGCACCTGACTGGGGCAGAGAGGGAATAAAAATTTTGCCTGGACTTTTGACTCAGACTTGTCCACATTGGAGTCACACCATCACGTACAGCACATGTCACACTACCAGACTCAGATCATGAGATGATGGCCACACAGAACAACAGTGGGCCGTGCAACCTGCTCAACTGGGCTGCTCATCCCCACACATCCACATCTATCCCTCTCCATCTTGTCCTCTCTCGCTCTCTTCCTCTGTCTCTCTCTCTCTGACGTTTTATTTCTTTCACATTGAGCCATTTTGTAGCGCCTGAATATTGTGACTAATGTGAAAAAATGGTGAACTTATCCTTTAAAGGTTCAAAGGTTTAAAGTTTTCTCTGCTGTTGCATGTGGTTTCTTATCAGGAGCAGGTGGTGGTGATTGTGGCTTGACTAAAGCTTCAGCCATTGTTGTCTCTATAATACAATAAGCCCTCTGAGCAGTGCTATGTCTTCAGGGCAGATTGGCTACACTGAGTTCGGGAAGTGCTGAGAGTAGCTGGTTAGTGTGCTGAATTCAAATAGAAGAAAAAATGTGATAGAGGCAAGAGTTAACATTGTTGTTTGTTTCCACCTCTGGAAACAGATGTTGGTGAGTAAAGGAATGAAGTTTGATGCTACTTTTTTTATCCAAAACCAGCCATGATTTGCAAAATGTACCACAATCTCTATCCCTCTGTTTTTCCCATACATCACTATTTCTCTTACAAGGGTGTAAGAGAAATAGTTAATCCTGGCTTGGCAGCTCTTTTTTTGCTCCCCAGCTAATTTCATTAATTCAGTCTTTATCACCAGTGCTGTGTAGTGCTGTCTGTCACTCGCTCTGAAAACTGTTCTTATCTGATCTTTTTGAATCTTCCCAGATTCCTTAATACTGCAGGAAGCCACTGTGGTGATGTGGTGGATGATGGAGCCCTCCGGTACTCAGACTACATTCAGGTTACATACCCGTTTATCCAGAGTCATAGAAAATAATAAACAATTTGACTGAAATTTTGTCACAATTACTGTGTGAAGTCTTGAGTAATGGCTAAAAAGTGTTTTTTTTTTTTTGCCATTTAGGGTTTTTCTTAATGAAAGCTATGTCATATTTTAAACCTTAATGTTTAAGGCTCTGTCTTATGATTTGCTTTGCTTCCATGGACTTCCTTTTCTTAGGTTAGAAAATGTTTACAGTGAGGCGTGTTAAGATATAATGTGTGTAGTAAGATGTACCAAGACAACACAATGCTTGCAGGAAGGTGTCAGAGACAGTATATAGCAAGGTCAGAGGACCGAAGAAAATAGATGCCAGTCTTCCACTGTGTTGCTTGTATCACAAATTAGGTTACATGTCATTCTCCCTCTCTCCTGCTCATACAACTGGTAAGCAACTATACACTATACAAAGGGAGTGATACTTAGCAACATGCTAAGAATGGGTAGGAAGCTCCATTATAAGTCACTCAATGAGTGACGCTTTTTTTGTGCTCTGTGACCCATAACCCTGCAGTGAAGAAGCTGTTAGTTGAGGGTTAAATATTGAAGTCTTTCAAGCCTGAGAGGATGAAACTTTGCTGTTATTCAACCATCTTTAGCGATGGACCAGTAGAGTGTAAGTTTGGTCTTCAGCCTAAAATCTTAACCATTCTGACGTTAGTCAACAAATGACTATTGTGCTGTGATTATTATCCCTGTAATTTAAACAGGAAGCTGGTTTGTTTTGGTTGTAGCGTGGCCATACATATTATTTTAAAGAACTAGAGGTTTTAGTTGCTGGTGTGGATCGTACTGAATCTCTTCACATTACAACATACAATACATGTCATACCAGTGACATTGTTATGTACAAGTAAACACAGCACAAAGGCAAAGGGGTTATTTATCCACTACTCAAAATTTTTGTCACAGTTAATATTACTTTTGTGTCATACTTTAGGAGGCGGCATCTTTAGTGGCAAATTGTTGCAACAGGCCAAGGAACAAAATCAAAGTCAGTGTTTCCTCTCAGACATCACCATGACATTACAACAACAACTAGGTGTGGTAGAGTAGTGACAAAATGTATTTTAATCTAATTTGGGTGAAACATCCTTTTAAATAAATGACTCCATGCCTGGTTACTTGGCCTATTGTAAATACTGGATAGTGTTTCATATTCTCTATATATTGTACATCATCTCTGTTACATTAAATTTCTCACATGACCAGATGAAGGCAGTGCTCCTTTCTCTTTGCCATTGTTCCTAATTCCACTGGAGTAGCCTCTAGTATCACATGTCTGAGCCTCTTGACTAAAGTATGCCATTACATTTGAGCGGGCTAGCTGACTCTTCAGCTCTATAAATGCTGTTTCCGCCATTTCCCGTATCCATTTGCAGGATTGTCTCTTGAGTCTCTTCGATGCTCCTGATGTAGTGGCCATATTGGGGATAAATCTGCCACTGTAGTTTAGTAGCCCCAAGACGCTTCATATCTCAGCAGCATACTGGTCGGCCTGTGTTCTCTACCATATCAGTCCTTCAATTTGTTGCTCACATATTATGCCCTGTAAAAAAAATGTCCCATGATGCTAAAAGAATCTCTGCTGCAGATGAGATTCACACATCAGCTACTTATAGCACCATGGACCCATGTGTCACTAATATAGCCCATGGCTGAGACTACAGCTCTATATATGGATATGTGTTGTGTAGGAGATGTGTTTGCCTCCAACCTCATGATCAAAATTTAGTTTTTAATGTTGCATGATTCTGTAAATCAAGGTTTTTTTTAATTATTTATTTTTTCTACAAGATCTGCGCAGCAACTGAATTATGGTTAAGTTATGGTTAAAGATTCTGTAAATGATCGTCACTGCCACTAGAGGTCGCACCAGCATCTCAGACCACAACGAATGGTTTGTTGGCCTTAGCTCCACCTCTCCTCCCTTCACCTTCTCAGCCAGCAAGGTGTTACAAAGCCCATCGAAAGCCTCCACTAAACACACAACAAGAACCTCAGCTGAATGAAGTTACCCTTTGACACGAGAGCCAACAAACTAAAATTAACCACAACCATTAGCCCACGCTAACATTGCCATGATATGCTCCACTGAGACAATTAGCCAGCTAGCAATAGCAACATTTGCCAAACAATGTCATAGTATCAGTAACAGCAAGTTAGCTAACGTTATCATGTAGCAGATGTAACATTATGAACCATCAAGTTACTGACACATGGAGGAGAATAAAAACCAGTTCTAGGTCAAGCTGTACCCTTTAGCAGCTCGTTGGATTCTCCTCTTGGTAAAACCAGACCAGTATTGGCTCCACGGTCAGACTGGGAGAGAAATTCAGCCTTGGATTGATCCACTGGGACTGGCCACACAAATGACACTGACGGAGCCGGTAAAAACTTTGAAATGGACATTTTGATGGTAGTCCTCGTGAATAGTCAACCTGTGCTCTGGTCTCATCTCTTTATTTGTTAGAGGCCTTTTTAGATGAAAACATGGTTTCACTTTCTCCTGAATGCTGCATACTATCCAGTGCCATCTCACTTGTGGGTGGTCCCTGTGTTATAAATGTGGGACGGCCAACAGTTTAACAGGGAGAGACTTGTATGATCTATGAAATAGGTCTCAGTATGATATGATAATAAATTGGTATTAATAATCCTCAGCTTCTGAGATGACTGAGAAAGGGTCAAAGACACGTGAACAGACGTCTGACTGATCAGACAGCTTAAATCAGGAGACCAGTGTGCATGCATACATGCTCATATGTGAGACAACAGATTATGCTGAGAGTCAATTCAGTCACTGGTAGCTTGGTTTAATCTACTGGTGCAGCAATGACGTATGGGTGGCTGCTATTTTTGGACTATTGTGTTATTATGCCACCTAGCTGCAGGGCAGCACTGTCAAAATTGATTTAATCCATAAAAAAATCTATTTGTGTGCAAACCAACACAACGAGAGACACAACTACTTTCTACTCATTTGGGTGCATATTTACGAAATGTGGCCACAGGTCGTTGGTGCTCAAATGGTGGCTCACGTAGCTTCCATACAACTTCACCTGTTCCGCAATTTTCAATTTGTCCAATACTTTGCTTTATCAACAAATACCTGCAAAACTAATGACAGTCCCATTTGTGTGTAGTGCTTGTTAGGAAATGTTAAATGTTAGCTTGCTAATACTCTAAACTAAAATGGTGACCATAGTAAAAATTATACCTAGGCAAAGCTACGATATGAAAGTTCTTGAAATCAAACCAGCGCTAGAATGAGACTCTACTTGAAAGCACTACACTCCTCCAACCCCTCCCCCTCCCGGCTCCCAGCCCCTCACCTACATTGTTGTGTTCGCTGTCTCAAATAATGTAGGAATAGAGAGCTTGCTAACCTGTGAGTCATCCATAGCAACATCTTTCAGCAGCTAATAGTAGAATCAGTGCAAGAGGAATAGTAGTCCAGAAGTGTGCTCAGGTACTGACTAACAGCTGCAAGCCCATAACTTTAACTTTGGCCTTCCCTGATTGGTTAGCATAGAAGATCTGCTGTCAGGTTGCTCAATGACTCAAGGTCAATATGTGTTGTTATGAACATGTAAGCATCCTGATATTAGTATTCTGCTCAAACAGATAGATAAATAGATTTGCTGTTGGCAAATAAGACACACTTAAAACCTAGTATATGGCTGGACTGTGTATCTTCAATGTGCAAAATTGAGCATGTAGTTGAGGTTGTTGCTAAATATCACTATATGACGTAATGCGCTAAATAGCATATTCATGACGTCATATCTGCCTTCAGCCTAGTGGTTTCTGGGGGTTTCAGCTCTTTAGCTGTTGTGCTCCCTCCTCTTCTCTGTGCTCACATATACAGTATTTTAATACAGCTGAATTCACATTGAAGCTGTTCTCATTAACATGTTTTTCTGTTTCCGTTGTCAGACAACAGAAAGTATGAAACAGTGACTGAAACGCAGCCCATTAAGACTACATGTTAACCAACAGTCACTTCAAGGCCAGGCATAGAGAGGTGTGCCTGTGGAGGGAAAGCCCGACCTCGTGCTGGCGAGTCTTATCTAAGGTTTGTCCCAAAATCGCTAATGCTGTTTTTTTTTAAAAAAGGTGGGTCTGAAAAGTTGGTGAATCTAGTACTTAATTTTATGTGTGTGACACTGAGGACATACAAATGAGGGATCCAAGGCTGCGTCCACACTACTACGTTTTCATTTTAAAATGGCATTTTAAAACGACAATGATGTCCACACACACCTGGAAAACACACATACAGGACCATTAAACGGGAAGCAGATTAACTACTCTGCAGTTGATTAGTTGCACAAAATCCTCTGAACGAGGAACAGCAAAGACAGTTGTAGCGTTAAACTGAAGAATGTATGTGAACAACAGCTGCTAGCAAAGACAACAAGGTCACTGTGATTCATTATCATGTTGTATTCACCACTGATAGTCCAGGCTGATGAGAGCCAATCAGGAGAGACCGTGGGTGTCTACATCATCATTTCCAGAGGACTCAGTTTTCATCTCTCCAGGCTACAATACAACCTTAGAGTTTTCAAAATAAAACACAACCCCAGAGTTTTCACATTAAAACAGGTCCAGCAGAGTTTTTGGAAGTCTCAGTTTTCAGGGCTTGAAAACTCCAGAGTCATGTGGACGGCAGGAGGAAACGTAGGAAAAGCAATGGGTTTTTAAAATGAAAATGTAGTAGTGTGGTCGTCATGGAGATTTGCCTTTTTGCCTTCGTTTGCACAAAGTTACGATTTTTGACTTGAGAACTCCCCTCATGTTTTTAGCTTCACCAGTCAGTCGTTGGTGCCTGCTACCTCACAATTTAATGGTGGATAGTTTATACATATAGTTTAGATAATTAAGGATAAACTTTGCATGGCACCACCTTCAGTGTATCTTCATCATTAGTCTTAAATGAATCACCTCATTCACTCACTCATCCCTCTTTGGTGTGTTTGTAGGCACTGGGTTTGTGTTGGGTTTGGCCTCTGCTGCAGTTTCCACCATCAGTACAGTGTCTTCAGAGACTAACAGTATCCAGGCCACCTGGACGCTGCAGGCTGACTGTGAACCTCTCTCTGCTGATATCACTTATTGAATGAATTATACAAAGACAGTGCTGAAATGATCACTTGATAAACTGGTGAGTGACTGACTGGAAATTCATTCATGACTAATGTTACATCTACCTGGGGCAGAAAATACCTTTACATTATCTTTTGATAATAAAAATCCCAAACGTGTGTTCCAGCTTCTGTGTGAAAGTTTGCTGCTTGTCTCTTTAAAAATTGAAGACTGGGACTGTTTCCCATGGACATTTGTCAGTAGCTTAATAATTAGTCAGCTGGATAAATCATCAGTATGGTCCTCAGGCCTGTGGACAAATACATAGGAAATGCTCGAAATTGTTCCAAAAATGATACAAGTGGGAAGTGATGCATGGAAATGAAGATTGGGAAGAAATAGTAAAACTGGCTGCTGTGGCTGGATATAATATCTGTGGATGTATCTGCACACAGACCGTGGCCTCTATAGAGCTCTGCAACATCTGGCTAAGCTACTCTGCCGGTGTGCTCATGACGAAACCAGAACAGCCCATGCAACCTGTGTAACCCTGCAACAGCGCAGTGCTGAGGACCTGCCTTATTCCAAATGAAATTAACATTGGTCGCAGAGTAAAGCATCAAGTCCGAACAGGCGCATTGACGCTGCGTAGTGCTGAGTCTCCTGACTGCTGCTGCTGCAGCTGCATGAAGAGCTGCTGCCTGGAGCCACAATCCTGATGAGGATGATGTCAGTGTTCAGGATGGGAACACGTTAGTCCAACATCAGCCAGCAGGGAAATGACTTCAGGAGTCTAATGAAGGGGACACACAACCCGCGGCAACCCTCCGTGCTTCATCACACAAGCTCATAACTAAAACCCCACGCTTTGCTAAATGGCTAAAACGAATTTAATAAGTGCACACATCCGAAAATCTGCGCGATCATCACCCACCGTGTGGAAAGTATATGACCGTCGCAGTGATGTCAAATCAAACATGTATGAGGAGGGGAGCCAGCGCAACACGACGCGGAGCGGGTTGTGGTAGTAAAACGCATCATCTGATGTGTGTGTCCCCGCAGAGCCGCGGCGCGCAGAGCACGACAACACGGTGCTGCAAATCAAAAGCTCCACGTCTTACCGCATCAGCCCGGAGCTGCAGCCTCAGCTCATCCATGGTTCTGTCGAGGACGGTGGTTTCCCAATGACGACATCGGACATGTGCAGAAGGTGAAAGTGAAATATCCGCGTTAACGTCCTCCTCCCTATCGTTACATCGTTGGAGGAATCCAACGATGGCGCAACCCCGCTGCACCATCCACATCTATGTGGCCGCAACCGCCCTCCCTCCCCCCACCTCTCCCTCTCTCTCTCTCTCTCTCTCTCTCTCCCTCCCTTACTCTCTCTCTCTCGCTCGCTGTGATTGCCTCCGTCTTCATCTTCCTGCCTGAGAGGAACATATTTCAATCTGTTGTGCACATTCACGCTCTCATCAGGAAGTGACATTTGGGATCAGGCAGATTAGTAAATGGTGAGGTTTAGGATCAGGTCTAGGATCAGGTCTTAGTCAGGTTGAGCAGGTTAGAGTAGTTTAGTTTAGGTTCAGGTTAATGTAACCATCATATATGACAGTATAACCTTGAGGTGGATTTAGACTGCATTAGTTAGTTGTACCTAATAAACGGAGCCAGCTGAGTGTGTTTATAATCCCTGCTTTCTACCAAACCATTTATAGATCAAATGTTTACTTGATTAATTGGGAAAATAATTAGCTGGTAATTATTGTAAATCACTTACACTGAAAATTGTTTAATGTTTATGTTATTATGTTATTAAAATGCCACGTTACAAAGGGGTTTACGAGTTGTAACTTAAGGGTTAATAGTCAGTTAATACCTATAATGAAGTTTCAAAACATTAAAAACAAATCTGGGTTTGTCAGGTTGTGATAAAGTCATTTTATCCCTCTGAAACGTAATAATGTCAGTACAAAGGTTGGATATTTGGATATTTATTTCTATTAAGTGGTTAGTTGTTGATTCATGGATTGTGGTTCTAACTGCAACGCTTCATCCAGAAGAGATCCAGATCACAATATAGGCAACACTTTATTTATCCAGGTCTACAAAATAAGATATATCACAAAAAGAAATATTAATAACAGAGATACAAAATTTCAGTGATTTGAATATATTATATTACATTCATGTCTGTATTTATATGGACAACAATCAGAATGTGTATTTAAATGCATCTAAATATTCATTCAAATATACAACCAACAGACAATAAGGTGACAAATTATAAGTGCATTCTGTTGTAGAAGTTAAAGAAGAGATCAGCATGGGAAAAGCTGAAGGTCTGAAACATATGTGTCATTTCAGTTTAGGTTTTTCTCGTGTGTCAGTTCAGATTCGGACCTGATGGTGGCACTAGAGGAGAAGGAAACAGCAGACTGCATCAGAATATGGTGATTAGTTTTCAGCAGATTCAGCTCACTATATCATGAGTTAAAAAGCTGATCAACAGTGAATAGTGGCCTGATCAGAACAGAGCTAGCAGAAAGGTCAGGGGTCATCCTCAGGCTCCACCACAGCACAGCAAACGTGAGGTTAGAGATCAGGGATCGTAGCCTGAGTCCCGCATCACACAGAGAAGACTCTTCAGGCAGCAGCAGGTTTTACATAACACAGCACTCGGGTGACCACCTCCCTCTCTCTCTCTCTCTCTCTCTCTCTCTCTCTCTCTCGCTGACACTGTCGTTCTCAGCTGCAGGCTCTTAATGGCCAGGTTGGGTTACACACACCTGCAAGTGATACAGGGTCATAAATATCTTGCTCCTCATGAATTATTCCTGAGCTTGCAGGTTGTAGTGAGCATGTCCATCCAGGCGGGCAGCAGACAGGTGAAACAGTCAGTCAGTCAGTCAGAGGCAGAATGGACATCTCCGTTCTGCCCAACAACAACCATCCAGAGAAGTTCCTTCAGCTTGACGTGGGGATGCTGCCGGCCACACACGGCATGTTCCAGGTCGGGGCGCTCATGTCCAGTCAGAGACACTGGCAGAACAGGGTCTACTCCCAGGTAGGGACTCTCCCACAGCCTCTTACTGCGTCTTCATCCTCCGACTTGTTTCTCTTGTTTGACTTACAGACCAACCCCGACCACACCATTTATAAAATGTATCATCTTCTAGCAGAGACCTTGATCACAGTCTGGACCTGTGTAGATGTAGTGAGTTATACAGGTGGACAGGAGTGTGATCTAATGTGTGATTGACAATCATGTAGTGAAACAACAGAAGGAGCTTTGACCTCAGAGCTTCAGGTCCGGTCAAATAAAGTGAGGTGGGAGATAAAGAATAATATAACATATGTCTTTATAAATACATGTCATTTTTCACCAGGTTCAGTTGACGAGTATCTGTCCATTTTTGTTTGATGATGAATAAACTATTATGAATATGTGATACATTTAAAAGTCCATATAGTCTAAAGGTCTCTGTCATCATCATTTGATGCAAAAGAATTCAGATTGAGGTTTGATGTATGTGTCTAATATCAATTTGTTCAGGCAGATTTTTACTTGAATGAAAGAACTGGAGAACTTGATTTAAAATAGTGATGCACTGAAAAGTAAATTTTTATCTCAACACATTGTTGATTTGTTCCACATTTACAAAGCCTGATGACTCTAACACAACCTGACTGACTGACTGACTGAGTGACTGACCGACCGACCGACCGACCGACCTACTGACCGACCGACCGACAGACCGACCGACCAACCAACCTACTGACCGACCGACCGACCGACCTACCGACCGACCAACCAACCGACCTACTGACCGACCAACCGGCCGACCGACCGACCGACCTACTGACCGACCGACCGACAAAGACTGAAGACATGGATGTAAAAACAACCGGATCAACAAAAGGAAAAATGAGCCAAATACTAGAAGCTACTGTTTAAAGGTTTATCTGGAATTAAACTAAATGAATCTTTCTTTATTTCTAAACCTTCAAACACAGACTTCAGATCAGATCAAGTCTCTGGTGAAGAATCTGCCTCATCTTTATCTAACGTCTCCATCATTAGGACACTGACAGGTTCAAACATGACTGACAGTGGAGGAGTTGGCTGGGATTGTTTTTCTCCTGTGTTGAACACAGTGTATGTTCTATCACATTTTCAAAATAAAAGTAAAATTCATTCCGATGACTAATAACTCTGAGTACTTCATAGAAATGTAGTGGAGTCAAACGCACAGTATTTGTCTTTAAGTGTAGTGGAGTCAAAGTCAGAAGTTTACAAAAAAACAAAATACTCAAGTTAAGAACAGATAGTGGAAAAACATGCTTAAGTACAGAACCCCAGTAAATGTACTTTCTCACCTCTCTATCTATAGAGAGTGTGCGAGGCTACAAACAGGTGATGTGGTGAGAATTGAAATCCTCTCTGTCTCCACAGAGGGAGGGGAGGGTGAAGCCTGACAGCAGCTCTCCTCCGTCCCCGGAGGGAAGTCCTGTGGTGTTTGTGGACAGATACCTGGAGAAGCACATCACTCCAGTCACCTTCAAGTCCAACATCAAGAAGAACCCTCTGTACGCTGACATGAGATCCATGGAGCCAGTGGACAACGAGAAGTCCAAGCCCTCCTGGACTGTCAAGGAGTACGACACGCAAACCATCCACGGCAACCTGGCGAGTTACTTGAAGGTAATGCGGGGAGAGGAAGAGAAGGAGGAAGAGGAGGAAGGCTGTGGATTGATTGGTGTTTATTAGTGTTACTCCACCTTCACACTCTGCAAAGCAGTTAATATAAGGAGCCATTGCCAAAAGCCCCAGGTTCACTGCAGGTCATATGGTTTTTGACATTTGAATTGATTGTAGATTTCGGTGAAAATTTGCACCACAACACGACACAGAAGGATTCTGTCTCTGCTGTAGTTTTTATTCTGCCGACATGGTTTTAATCAAATTATTATAAACTAATCCAACTGCACAAAACAAGTTAAAGCAGCTTGTTTTGGACTGAAAACCCTTAACTCCATCACACTGAGGTTTTTTTTTCTTTTACTTTTTACCAACTAGTCCCTGCTATGTCCAATAAGTAGATATAATCAGTATGTAATAATAACCAGTAAAATAACCAGTTTAAAGAGAAAAGTTGAACTTCTCTTCACCAGTTTCCTTTTCTCTTTTCTCATGTGACAGTTTGCAAACTTTGTCCAGCGAACCCTGAACTCCTTCAGTCATTATTCAGCTGCTGAACGAATAGTGTCTCTGCTTGTTGTGATTAAACGGTTTGTATCTGACACAGTGATGTGATGCATCACTGCCACCCTCTGTTCATTAAGGGCCTCTGCTCCTCACACACTCCTCTCCGGGCTGTATCCACACTGACAGGACTGAGGCTCACAGCCATGTTGTGTTTAAACTGACATGTTGTGGTTCTTTTAGAGGCTGATTATGATCAGACTTGATATATCAAATTTGACGACTTCATGTTGTAAATAAAACTAACTGAATGAAATCAGTTTTTTCAGGGTCTGCACATTACCCAGACCAGTCATTGCTGTGGATGCCCCCATGTTATTATCATATAAACAAGGGAAACATAGGAAATTCTTTTTATACATTTTTTTTAACATTAAAAATTATATATATATTTTTACATTGGAAATTATATGTATTATTGATTATATATAATTTCTATAATTAA
Source organism: Seriola lalandi dorsalis (assembly GCF_002814215.2). NCBI lineage: Eukaryota > Metazoa > Chordata > Actinopteri > Carangiformes > Carangidae > Seriola > Seriola lalandi. Next base: position 1,372,648 of record NW_019525659.1, on the reverse strand, counting down.
AAGTGACAAGATTTTTTTTTACATTAAAAGTCATATAATTTCTTTTTACATAAAGAATATGTAAAACGAAAAATAATATGATTACATTGAACATTGAGAGAACACTCATTACATTAAAATCTGTAATTTTGTTTTCCATTAAATCAACAACAATCATGACTTTAAATTTACCATTCATTTGACAAATGTCCTCAAACTTCATCTTTGGGTTGAGTCTCTTCAGCTGTGACAGACACAGGGGCAACAGGCAGGTTACAGACTAATGCATATCAGTGAGCAGAGGCATTAATGGCCGCAGGAACCTCAGAGCTCATTTGTTCATGGTGATGTTTCATAGCTCAGTGTATTTTCATTTTCCCACGCAGGAGGAAGAGAAGACTCCTAAAGATATGGACTTCTGGCTCGAGGACCTCTACACACCAGGATTTGACTCCTTACTGAAGAAGACAGAAGCCAAACATAAAAGAAAAAGACTTTGTAAAATTCTGTTTTCAGTCATTTTCTCTGTTTGTGTGGTTCTTATTGTTATTATAGTTCCAGTGGTGGTTCTACAGAAGAAAAACTAATGGAGGAAGATGCTGTTATATAGTACAACTCTTAGGACCTCACCTCTTTGTTAGTGGTCATAGATTTTCCTGGTGAATACTGTAGTAGCTTAAAAATCTGGCTTTGCAAGATTTGAAAATACAGACAGATGACCAGTTTGCACCGTGAACAAAGATATAATCACACAAAAGCTCCAGTGGCTTTACACAGTAACATGACACCAAGTGGAGGTCCAGTTTCTGCTGCCCTCTAGTGGTGTAACCTCTGACCTGCAGTGATGTTACGTTCAGTACACTGTGACATCACTGTGTGGTTAAGGTGCAACAGACACATCTGACCAGACTGACTTGAAACTTTCAGCCAGTGAGAGCAGTGAAACCTTTAAGGTTATCTCCAGATCACCAGTTAACTGTTTCATTTAATGAAGAAAAGCATTTTGTTATCCCCAAAGAAAACTATACTGCAACCACTTCATATATTTCATATATTTTATATTTCTTTTAATAAAAAATTATTTAAAGCAGCTGCTCTGCTCCCCTGTAAATATATGTAACTTTGTTTTCATCTTTTGTTAAATTGTTATTTTTTGTATTGTTATTAATGATAAACTGTCTGCAAAGTTTAGTAAATATACAGTATGTTAAGTGTATACACTCACCGAGCATTTTATTAGGAACACCTATGCACCTGCTTAATCATGCAACTATCCAATCAGCCAATCGTGTGGCAGCATAAACTCCTGCAGATCCAGGTGAGAAGCTTCAGTTGATGTTCACATTAAAGTGTTTGATGAATGTTTCTCAAACTGCTGATCTCCTGGATTTTCCCTCACAAGTGTCTAGAGTTTTTACTCTGAATGGAGCAACAACAAAAGCATCCAGTGAGCAGCAGCTCTGTGTTGATGAGAGAGGTCAGAGGTCAGAGGTCAGAGGAGAATGGACGGACTGGTTGGAGCTGGCAGAAAGGCTACGGTACCTCAGATAACCTTTACAACTGTGCTGAGTAGAAAAGCTTCAGAGTGAACAACACGTCCAACCTTCAGCAGCAGAAGACCACGTCAGGTTCCACTTCCTGTCACCAAGACCAGAGACCTGAGGCTGCAGTGGACACAGACTCACCAACACTGGACAGCTGAAGACCTGGTCTGATGGATCTGGATCTGTGCTGAGGCAGCAGATGGTGTAATGCTGGTGGTGGAGGTGTGATGGTGTGGGGAATGTGTATTGTTGTTACCGACCATGTTCATCCATTCATGGACACAGTTCACCATCTTCTCACGGCTCCTTCCAGCAGGATCATGCTCCATGTCACAAACTGGTTTCATCAACATGACAGTGAGTTCAGTGAACTTGGAGGACTGGGAGTTAGGGGCGGAGTCAGGGGCGGAGTCAGACACTGCCAAGACAGAAACACTGAGCAGCTCACTCTGAGCCTCAGAAACCTGTGGGTGACGTCATGGAGGCTACGCCCATCTTTATTTACAGTCTGTGGCTGCGGCCCCCAGGATGGCACCCACTGCTTTAAAGGATCTTAACTGTAGCTGATTGTTGAACACACTGTTTTTTGTAGCTACCTACTGTATCTTTCAACTTATCGTAACCACTGCACTGAGCACAAAAGGAGACTTCAAATGTAACTGATTTCATTTGTTTTATTTATTGCAATAAAGATGTACAAAGTATTGGTAATCATAAATGTTAAAATGTTAGAAAAAGCATATCTGTAACTGTTAACAGTACAGTGTATCAAAACATTACTGCTTCAACCGGCTGGGTCGATTCCATCCACGTTAAGAGTGAAAGCAGGAGAAAACAGGTTTGATCTGCCTTTGTCGTGATGTCTCTTCTTCAAAAGGCATTGAAAAAAAGATAGAAATACAGACTCAAAGAGAAAAGAGACAATCTGCTAAAATCAAAAAGGCAACAAAAGAAAAAAAAAAAAAAATCAACATGCAAATTAACTTACATCTAAAACCAAAATATTAAAGACAGAAAAAAAGCGGAGAAGAGTCTAAACTAAAATAAATATCTTTCTCCATATTGAAATTCGACGTAGTTTTTCCACTCCCTTAATTTATGTCATTAGACTACAAAGTTTATTTACAGGTTAGTTGAAGTTGCAGTGTGGACCAGGTGTCCACCACCATGAGATATTAAGACCAGTTTATGGTTTTTGTTACACTGTTATCCATCATCATGGCTCGACACATGACGGGGGGGTGGGGGGGGGGACTGGAGAGTAGAGGGGCTTTGGCAAAAAAATGACATACAATGATTAGAGGATGTCACGGGACGTGGCGGCTGACGTATGAGCAAAGGTGACATTTGGTTTGTTCAGAGAACACAGTATATTATTAGACAAGCGTCAGAGTCTATCTATCAGGACATAAATGAAGAAAACAATACACACAAACACTATTATTTGGTTGCACAATGTCGACAGGAGGATCTTTAGTTTCGTTGAAAGTTACATAATAAAGACAGAGATCCCCTCCAGCTCAGACTGATACATTTATATGTGTATAGATATATAGTTTTTTCTTTAAATGTACAAATATAGAGTAACCCGTGTTCTTGTTTGTAATGTTGCTCTCTAACAGCGAGGGAGGGTGAGCGCTTCACAGCAGAACAATGAACCAACTTTAAAGATACACTCCTCCATTTTGTGGTAGTTCACACCAGCGGCCCCCAAACATCAAAACCTCCCTCTGACTCCTGGGTGTTTGAAACAAGTCTGACATAAAGTACAGCATGTGACCTGTATTAACGTACTTTACTACTTTGTACGAAGAGGAAATGATTCAATAGTTGCACTGACATACATGAAAGAAGTGTAGCTGCAGTGATTTAGTGTTGTACTTTCATAAAGCTGCGTGACAGATTTTTAAATCAAAGCAGCAGAGGTAGAGAGATTTTGATTTTACCAGACATTCACCAGTCCTAGAAAGATTGAATTCGGTCTAACTGGATTAGGTTCTGGATCACATTCTGGATCAGGTTTACTTTTCCTCTGGTCTCTTCTACTGAAACATTATTATTGTGCGGTGTGTTTGGGAAGGTTTTCCACAGGTCCAACCCAGACTGGGTCCAAGAAGACATTTTGTCTTTTGGGGGCCGCTTTTGTCTCCTACATGTGAACCAGGGATGGTCTTTGACTGCACCTTCAAGGTTTAAAAAAGTTTACTAAGGGTATATTCAATACACCGGTGAGCATATAGTTAACGTGTATGTTCTGAATGTATATACACACTCATAACGCAGAGTGCAGAGTGATGGGACGCAGCTGTGTGAATCCTAACAGCTCGGTGAAGCCGACACACAGCACGCTGCTAACTACAGTTCATATACAAGAGAATGGAAAAGAAAAGGAGGCTATGTGTGCTACTTCCTAGCGGTAGTGTTCATTATTATACAGTACATTCAACTAACCTAAGCATTGTGTCACATTCCTCTTCTGAAGTTGCATACAGTAAGAGACAGGATACATTAAAGTAACGAGCTAAATGCTAAAACTGTTTCTGAGGGAAAAGATGTGGATTACAAATAAAAAGAACCTTGTTTTATTTCATCAGTTTTGTGGCAGTTTCTGATCGATAATCAATAATCCCCAGTTCTAGGCCGAACAGTTTAACAGTTGAACTGGACAGGGAGGAAAACCTCATCCTGCTCACACCGACCCCCTCAGGTTGTCCACTGTTCAAATGGACTATTGATTTCTCAGGGCAAAAAGAACATTAATGAGGGAACTTAAACTGAACTCAAGGCGTGTTCAGACTGAACACTCATCTTTGTGTCGTGTTGTTGTTTCAATAGTTTTCCATTCGTCTTTTTTCTCTGTACAGAGACTCAACTCCTTTGGTTTGTTTCTCCTCGTGAAATGAAACCTCAGGATCTTTCTTCATGCCGAAACATTTAAACTCAAGCAAATGTGTCTTTGCCTCCATTTGCATCTCTGCATTGATTTCATAAGCAGTGGTGACACATTCAGTCTGAACACACCTTCAAAATAAACGTAACTTTACTTCTCCAGAAAGCAGCAGCTGCAGATCAGTAACAGCAGAAACCAGCTTTTAAATCAGGGTAGTTACATCAGAGCTATGTGGTTATCCGAAAATACGTTTGAGCTGTTCAGAAAATCAGTGATTCAAACTGTGAATGATCGATGTGGCTTCTACTGGAGCCACAGTGCCAGTGCTGTTCAGAGAAAGGATTCAAGCAAAGACGTGCCCCTTTAAATGGACCGAGGGGAGCGGATCCGTTCACGAAAAGGAGCGACGGACTTTTATTACAAGTACTGATGAAACACAAGCTCATATGCATAGAGGTAAAGCTTTACTCAGCCTGGACACATTCTCATGTCACATTCTTCCTATTAGCAAGTCTTCCAGAGGGGAAGCCTGCACGTCATTCATTCTCTCTTAGTGGGAGTGGGAGACCAGCGTCTATCATACAGCCACACAGGCCACCGACCGCCTGACCAGCAACACGCCGGCCTGCGGGCAGCGCTCTAACAGACCCCTGCAGCTGGACTATGGGAAGAAAATTGAGATGCATATACAGTACAGAAGACGGCTGTGCTGAAACACTTCTAACACGTTACTATTGGATTGTTATCGTCAGAATTGACCCACTAACCGTCCAGCCAGTATGGCTTATAAGAGGAAAGGAACTCGTGACAATTGTTAATAGTTGTAGCATTAAGGCAAAGTTTTAACTAGCTTGTTGGGTCGAGTGATTTCTTCACAGGGAAAGAACATAGACACAGAAACACAAAGAAACACGTAATTCAGTCAATCAGCAGCTACATGGGAGAGTTAGCTTAACGCCTGACGAGGCTCGAGAAAAACTAAGTTCCCAAAAAAAAAAAAAGATCTTAAATTTAAGACCCATGTACAATTTTTTAGGCGCTGTGCCTAAAAGATAAATTGTGTCTCTATCAAGTAGCTGAGGTGTAAATATTTACCAGCTCTAAAAAGGAAGACCCCAAAATTTGACTATAATTTAAATGCTATGGCCCAAAATAAACATGTTGATTCGGGTAAAGTAGAAACGACAAGAGAAAGTCTGCAATCAAGTGGAGACCCTTCATTAAATCCATGCAATCCACCGGCATTAACACAACGCTCCAACTATGAAGGAATCACATTAAAAACTCAATAAAACTAACTATTATCCACCAATATAATAGGTACTATTGTCAATCTGGATAGAGATTATTTCTTCTGATTCAACTGGAAGGCACATCCATAAGGCTTTAGAAGGTGTTGCAAAGCATTCTGCATGGTTCTATCTCAGGACTTAAGGAAAACAACAGGGTGATTATTGCTGCATCACAAACACAACGACTGGTCCAACTAACTCAACAAGTATGACATCAAGATATTCATGAGGACGACAACGTGAACTTTGTGCACGACTGGTCTGGAGCCTGAGAGAAATCAACTTTGACAAAACTGAATTTCTTGCTGAGTAAAATTAGAAGAAACTGGAGCTACAGGAGAAAAACCCAGACATCTTGGAAAGAAGTGAAAGAAAGGAGCAGAGTGGGCAACGTCACAACCCTCACCCACCCCAACCCAACCCTGACATTCCTCCATTACTTGTAGAGCATTTACACATCTCAACCCATATCTCTCCCTCCATCTTTACTGACATAACCAGCGTTATTTCCATCAGTGGCTGTGTGTGTGTGTTTTAACCGTCTCTGAAGTTTATGTGCTGCACCTTGAGGTGTCGACTGTAAATGGGATGGATGTGTGTGTGTTTGTGTGTGTGTGTGTGTGTGTGTGTGTGTGTGTGTGTCTGCACCCAGAGGCAGACAGGGGATGTGAGATTTAAAAACTTGATTTTCTTCTGTGTGTGTGTTTAAGAGTAGAAGGTGAGGACACTCTGGTGGTTGCCGCGCACCAGCAGGATGGGCGGCAGGTCCTTGGACAACACCTCCAGCCAGGCCATGTAGAGAGCGCTGGACACGGCGCCCTTCCTGGCCAGCGGCAGGCTCCTGCACAGAGGAAGAGTAGAGGGTGATCGTCAGTGTGGCTGCTTTCATTTAAATCATTTGATACTGGCACCAAGTACTGAACCCAAACTAATCATGTGTTGTATATTTGGAGAAATAAATGTTTCCATAAAACCCTGTTTGTTAACAAAATAAGAGCATGATAACATGCCTGGAGAGACTGGCTCTGTCCCAATACCAGGCTCTGTCCCAATATCCCCCCCCCCCCCAAACCCCCC
>NW_019525659.1:1354435-1365846 GCF_002814215.2 Seriola lalandi dorsalis | reverse complement strand
CCACCCCCCCCCCCCCAAATCCACTTGGGCCAGCCTTTAATTTCCTTGGACTGAGATACTGACTGGAATAAGATGAATATAGTTTACCAAAATGTTAAATATATGAGGCAAACTCCTGCCTCTCGTCATGATTGGTTCTTATCAGTCATTACTGCCGGACAGTGGTGAATGCAACATAGATAATGCCACAATAGTCACAATCACACTGCTGAATATGAAGAGCACGGCTCAAGACCGATAAGCACCAATGTGATAGATCATTAATCATAACGCAGGTAAAAGTTTGAAATAATCATGATATTGATTCGAAGTCACATCATCCAGCTCTGATCACATGGAAGTTTTCTGTGTCTCTACACTCTCCAGACGGGAGGAGCAGATGTTGATGCTACAAAAGAACAGCCCCTCAAACACTCCTCCATTAAAACAGAAGCTTCAGTCAACAAGTTGTTTTTGTTGGAGAACTTCCTGTCCTGAGGTGACTGGAGGTCATTTCAAGTAAAGATGAAACACCAGCAGAGCAGAGTAAAACACAACTACTGTTACTGAAACTGTTACACTAACAACACACACACACACACACACACACACACACGTGCAGCTTACATGACGATGAGGTTGGCTGTGCTCGAGTGCTCCTTCAGTAGCTCGTTGAGTCTGATCTGACGATTAGTCTGAAGACAAAACAAACAAACACAGGTTCAAACACTCAGGTATCCACTTACCAGATGATTATCACAAGCTGCTGCAGCGCTGAGCTGCAGACCAGCTCACAGTGTTTCACTCTGACTGCAGTGAACCAGAAACACATTCACTCCCCTGACATTTTCTGCTGCTGCGAAGGCTTTGATAGATGTGATCATATGGGCCTTTGTTCAGCACTGACACAGTGTTCAAACCGGTGAAGTTAAAACAGACTGATACAGTGAGTTACAGTGAGACTGAGTGAGTAGGAGGCACTGACCTTGGCGCGGTACAGCTCCAGCTCGTTGTCTGTGATCCTCCACGGTTCACTGTTCTTTAGCCTCTCAGCCGCCTCCTGCTCCATGTCGTCCTCCTTCAGCCGGTACGGCTCGATCAACTCCTCGAAGGCCGTCACGCTGCACAGCAACAGAGACATGGTCAGTGAGGGAGGAGGAATCCAGGTCTGTGATCCTGGATCGACCACGGTAGTTAATGATTATAATGAAGGACAGAAAAAGGTGGAACTCCATAAAACTTAAATCATAATGTAACTGTGACTAACCTTTAACAACAGTGTCCTGCTGACATTTTATCTTGTGATGATTTTATTTATTGATCTTGTCTTTGTGCAGCACTTTGATTGGCTGCTGCTGTTTTTTTAAATTGTGCTTTATGAATAAATTTGATTTGACAACAACAGAGTGATGTCGTAGTTACTACTCTGCTGCTCTCACTTTCTCTTCTCACTAAACAAAATCAGTCTTTATTTAACACTATTAAGTTACCATGACTGAAAGTCAACACTTTCTGCAGTTTGGTTTCAAGTTAAAAGCCTCCACTGACTCAGTGGTCGTAGTTCCTCCCTATTAACAGGCTTTTAATGTGAAACATCTGCAGGAAGAGAGATTTTACTGACAGTGGTTTAACAACGGTTTGAAAAATGACAAATCAGACACAATGGGACTGAATCAGTGACTCTGCTGCTGTAGGGATGGAATCAGTGCTGTAGAAAGGTGCATTACACTGAGTTGAGCATGTGTAGGAATGACAGGTAAAACATGACTGAGCTGGTAGAAAAGCTTTGCTGTTTGAAGGTTATTGAAGAGGACTTACTGCTCCTTCTTGGGCTTGGTGTTTATGTCTCCCAGCACAGTGATGTCAGAGAAGTCTATCCTGAACTTGCTCAGCAGAGTGGCCATCCTGCACAGAGAGCACAAAAGCAAAGAGCTTTCAGGTAAATACAGGAAACCAGCTGGAAGAGATTTTCAATCCCAGGAGCCGAGGACAGAGATAAGAGCAGCGAGTCGACCCCGAGAGGCAGAAGACTCCGCTTTAAAGATCTGTTTGATCGTGGAGTCTCTGGGAGGACGGGGGCAGGTGGGAGAGGGTTTACTGTGGCATTCTGTGTAAGAGAGTCATTTCCTCTATGTTCAACTTCAAAGAAAGAGCCTGAAAGCATCATCTGTCAGGTGTGGAGCGCTTTAGACCATAGCAGGTTCCAGCTGTTGTATCTCTCTGCCATGTTCCTCGTACCAGCAGTTTGAATCTGTACAGGAGCCAGAGCATGGGCCTGGGTTTTGCTTCTGATTTCCTGAATCAATTCAATTCCAATTCACAAGGTCCTGATTTGGTTCAGTAACAACAACAACCTACTGAATCAGCTTCTCAGAGAAGTAAAGCTGCACGTTTCTCCTCTAACCTGCTGCATTATTAACAAGAATCACCTCCTTCTGGTTGTTGTCTGTGTGTTTCTTTGACCTTTGACCTTTTGGATATAAAATGTCATCACTTCATTTTATCCTTATGGAGATTTGAGTTAAATTCATAGAGTTATGGCCAAAAACCTGTTTTGTGAGGTCACAGTGACCTTTGACCTTTTACTTAACCTCTAATCAGTAAATCAATGAGTCCAAATGAATGTTTGTGCCAAATCTGAAGAAGTTCCATCAAGGTGTTACTGAGATATCGTGTCCATGAGAAGGAGACGGACTGATGGACGGACAACCTGAAAACAATTTAGCTCCATTTCTGACTGTCACTGGTGCAGAGGCAAAAAATATCAGTATTTACATTACAAGATGTTATATTAATGCACTTTTATTTGACACGACCCACAGTTTAGCAGTCAGTAATGTGCCTTGCTAACATACGCTGGTATAGCTACAGCGTGAACCAACAGCTGCATACAGCGTCTTCTTCTATCGGCTTCTTCTTGCACTTGACTTTTCTTTTGTCCGGCTCTTCTCCATCTTCACTGTTTTTAAATTAAAAAAATACAGCCTCACATCTGCCTTCAGAGGAGCTGCGTCTGCCATGTTTTTATCTCTCGCATGACCAGATCTCGTAGCACGAGGAGGCTGGTCACACAAGGTTACAGCCCCACACGTCCACAGGAGACTGTAAAGTCGATATCAGATTATTCACACGAAGATCAATTTGATCAATTTGTGATTACTGCAGAGATCAAAAAACACACAGCATTAAACCTGCCTGTTGGTGAAGACATACTGTGTGAGTCTGTGCATGTTTGACAGGGAAAACATTGAATCTGTTGAAATGGACAGTCTGTAGTTTTGTAGCAAACACAAAGGGGATTTCAAAGTGCACGCTGAGATAAAAGCCTCGGCTGCTAGCACCAAGCTAATTTTATCCAACAAAAGGAAGTAGGAGGCAGCTGTAGGAGACAATGAGAGACAGTTAGAGTGGGGGGAAAAGAGAGAGAGAGAAAGTGTGTGTGTGTGTGTGTGTGTGTGTGTGTGTGTGTGTGTAAGAGAGCGTGTGTATTAGCAGCAGAGGGTGACAGATGCTTCTGTGCTGTTTCTGTCATGAAGGTTCAGGTTGATGCAGATAAAGATCATATTGAAATCATATGAAATGTTCCATCTTTAAAGGAGCAGTGCAACATTTTGGGAAACAGGCTCATTTATCAGTCTCATGTACAGAGCTGGAGTCAGAACATGGTTAAGTTAGCTTAGCATAAACACTGGAGGCAGAGGAAAAAGCTAACCTGAAAAAAAAGCTGACAGTTTGACATGTGTTTTATTTTTGGTTGGACTTGCCCAGTAAGCATAGCGACTGTATCTGGTAACCCAGGCAACAGCTGGAGACAGAGGTACTGTGTGTGTGTTTGTCAGAACTAAGCATACACACATAATAGGCATAACTGTTCATTCACAGTCACATAAACAACACACAGCATGTTCATCAACTGTAGACATATCAGCTAGCTGTTTCCGGTTGTCATGCTAAGCTAAGCTAAGCACATTCTGACTCCAGCTCATTCACAGAAAGGAAACATGTTGAACTTCTCCTTTAATAATAGATAGCAAACATAGAAACTCATTTCTGAAGAGAGTTAAAGTGGAAGGGAATGTTGTCTTCATATCGAGAGAGTTATATAATCAAGTAATGAGACTTCTCCCCACAATCACAAGGAAATGAGTGTTTTGGCTCTGAGGAACAAACAGAGAGAGAGACCATGTTCACTTCATCTGTTGTTGTTCCAAACATCAGTGTCTTCATCCTCCACACTGGTGGGTTCCTTCTGCTTTCACTCATTAACCACAAAGTATAATTTACATTAGTGACCACTTTCAACTACATTTTATATTCTTCTCTCATTTCTCTCTTCAGACAGTCAATTCTATAATCAATAATCATTTTATGAGATTTGAAACTTCACTTTTACTTCTTGTTAAATTATCATTCAGGGTCCTTTAACGCACCACAGACCACATGACGGTGACACAGTCACTCAGGAGAATTACCTGTCCTCAGGTGCTTTCAAGTCTCTGACAAGTTGATCTTAATGACAGAATCATGGAGAGAAATCAGAGGAAGAATTTTGAGAACAAGATCCACTTACTGAAAAGTTTTCGGTGCTTTTAGCTGCATCTTTGTGGCCTTTGTACAAGTGCTATTTCTAAGGTTAATATAAACAACAAGCTCAAAAAACTGAGAATAGTTTGGTAACTAGTCAGCTCATTATTATTATTATTATACGTTTTACCTAGAAAAGATGATTTCAGGACTAAGTCAGGTCAGCTTTTGTATTTATGGTTGCTAAAATCTAAACTAACATAAAAAGGTTTTGTTTGTCAAGTAGAGATAAGTGAGTAAATCATAAGTCATTTCACACAGTGTGGAGTTCCTGCCCTGTGTCCTGAATATGGTGCCAGAGACGTCAACTAAAGTCACTAAATCTGAAAACTTGGAAAAATGGCAAGAACTTTATTTGCTGATCATTTACAACTAAAACACGTGCTAGCACAGCATCAACAGAACACACTGTATCTGTAGTGTGTGTGTGTGTGTGTGTGTGTGTGTGAGTGTGTGATGCTGTCAGCAGCTGAGCAGAGGAGTGTGGTGCTGAAAGGAAAGCAGATGTCTGCTCTGTGTTCACTGCTAACGAGCTGCTCTCACAGAACGTGGCTCCACCACCAGCTGTTAACATGGTGGACATAGCAACAGCAGTATCTATGAACATAATGAATACTAATACGGGAGCAGCTGAGCTGTAGAAGACTTCATCCTGCTCTCTGCCGGCAGGTGAGGGTCAGGCAGGAAAAGTGATCTAACATCTCCTCTGTAACCTCACATGAAAGTGGACACACACATGAGGAGGAGGAGGAGGAGGAGGAGGAGGATGAGGAGGAGGAGGAGGAGGAGCAGTACTCACGCTCGGCGGTCGTGGTCGATCCTGTTGATCTTGCCTCCGATGAAGACGCGGATCTTGCAGTCCTTCCACCTCTTCTTGTTGGTCAGCAGGTAGGGGATCAGCAGGGTCAGACCTGGATGGGAGACCACAGGCCGTTTTCAGTACAGAGTCAGGTCCAAGTTCAGACTCTTGAGGACAGAAGGACTGTTTACATTTGGAACAGCAGCTCACACTTCAACACACCTGAACCTGACTCAACTGTGACCAAGTCATCTCAACTCTAACTGTTTCAGGTAGAGAGCAGACCTGACAGTGAGTGTAGTGAAAGATAGACTTGATATCTAATCTGTAACGTATGTGGACCTTACTGCCTCTCTTTATTTTTAGTTAAATATATTTATTTGTTTACTACTGAGATGCGGTGGCAGATCTGTACATGTAAGAACGCACAGAGTCCACAGAGGCAGCACTGCTGTTAGACTGCCCAACAAATCATGGATTTATTATGTTTTCAGCTTCTCAGACAAAAGAGCAGCAACAAATATAAGATTTAAACTCTGAGAACGAATTTTATAATAAATCTAAACGCAACAACAACAGAGTGCAGAGATAAAACTTTCTCCCAGGACGATGGTGACCATCTGGTCACGTCAGGAGCTGCTGAGACAAGACAGTCCTCAAATCTCCAAAAATGCCAGAGCGGACGCCATGTGAATAAACTGAAATCTAGATTGTTACTTTATCACCTGAACAAATACCACAACTTAATGAATAAAGAAAAAAAGAAAAAAGTTGTTAGCTTTACACTCAGACTCTCCACCACTGCTGCTTGTTCACGTGCAGTGCATTCTGGGACACATTCTGCCACAAGTCCACACAAGTCAGCCACAGACACATCCTGGATAAAAGAGGTGGAGCAAGAAGACCTCGGGATGTTTGGTCTGTACTTGGCTGGAAGTGAACTCTGAACTGCACCAGAACTTGGACTGTGACTGATGATGTTTCACATACAGAGAAGAACTCCATGATGTAAACATTACACACCTGCTGTGTCTTAAACATCAGACTCTTTCCTCCATTTTTATATTGTTATTTTAAAAAAAAAATTTGGGTAGATGATAAAATAGGACGAGGAGACCTCCAGGTTTTTGTCCACTCTTCACCATCCAGTAGGAGTCACTGGTGCAACAACTACGACATAACGCCTCAACAGCTTCCCATCCACTAACACTTGGTGTATGTTTATCAGACTATCCACATTTACTTATCTACAGCACTGAGTTCTTCTGTGTTCGTGTTTGACAGGACAAAATATTTTGTGAAATTATAATAAAGTGTCTGTTCAACTAAAAAAAAAAACATTCTGTTCTAATTCCTTCAGTGGTGATGTTAAATGCTTCATGTGACTTCCACTCCAGAACATATAAGCTGTGATCCAGAGCAGGAGTTCAGACCTGAGCCACAAGTCAGAGCACTGGCCTCCAAACATCAGCTGTGCCTGAACCACGCTGAGCGCCGGCGTCTCTGCTGTCAACAGAGATGAGGCTGATGTGATGAAGACCATCAGATGTGAAGCGTCACACCTCACGAGTCGTGCCTCTGGCCTCATTCACATATTTACACCTTACTGTTCTGATAAACACCCAAAACCCTTCTGTCCAATAAAGAATGACACATTAACATATGAGCTGTGTCAGTCAGTACTGATCAACACGTCACTGACACACTCAATCCAACAGCTAAGAGCCGAGGATTCATTCTGTGTCTTCCTGTTTTTAACATGTTTATGTGCAAAGTGTTCACATGCGATGCGGACATTTAAACAAATCATCTGTAATGTTAATATATACAGTACATATTGTATTTTAGACAAAATCTAATTTTTCCAACACAAATTTCGGTTTGTATTTAAGTAAATAATTAAGGCCAAATTTCTTACTTTTCAGACACTAAAGTGATGTTGTGACTGCACAGATGAAAACATGTGCGCAGCATGAAAATGAGTTCTTTTACTTCGGTAACAGCAGGTGATGCCTGATGCCTGGCAAACATTTCAGTGTGTGTATAACACTTAACTACGGACTAATCTCCTGTAAACAGATTCATTTCTTTCTCTCCCACTCACCTCCATCATCAAACAGCCACCAGACGTCCACGGTGCCCTTCCCTTGTTTCTTCTGGAACTGCTGGCTGGCCTCCAGCAGCCTCTGGTCAGACACGTTCAGCGGCACAGTCGGACTCCTCTTGTCTGCAAAGCCACACATACACGTCCACCACACACACACATACAAGCAGCACCAACAGAAGAAAACTCATTTAGATGGTCAGATAGAAAACTAAAACCACAATCATGTTGACCCCACACTGTGTGAAGGTTGTGTAGATTTGTCAGCTATGGGAGGTTCAGTGTGGCTCTAGGATAATGTCTGTGTTTGAATGACAGTATGACTATTATTTTGAAAAAGGACTGATGGTGACACATATTAACCAATTCTAAAAAAAAAACTAACCACACAAACCACTGAACCTCAGTGCTGCAGCTGTGATCTGTGTTGCAGATTTACTTATAGTTTTACAACTATGGATTTTATTCCTTACTTGAGGATTTAAAAAATACTTTACCAGTAGTTTTACTTGTTTTAGGAAAATATTGTAATAGTTAAAAATCTGTTACATTTGTAAATTGTTTTCTAGAGCATAAAAGTCAGGGGAGTGAAAAGCCACAGACCGATGACTCTGAGGAACTCTTCATTTTCTGTTTTATGTGTTTTGGATTAAATGTTTTGCGAACGATCCTCAGGAAGTGAAGATGAGCAGAAACAAATCTAAAAATAAGATGACAGCACCAGAGTTATGAGCCGGTGCCTTCAAGCCAACCCTGCAGCAGAGCAGCAGAGCAGGTTTTACTTTCAAAGGAATTTCACAGTTGAGGTTTGTAGATTGATTTCCTTCCAGACACTGTATAAAAACATCGGCAGGTTTATTTTAGAGTTGAACTGAATGTATTATGAATGTAATGTCAGCTGCTTTAAACTCTTGTAGGTTTTTTTTTTCCTTTGTATTTTTACATTTTTATGTGTAAAAATGAATTCGCTGTTGTGACATTCATGTTTACACACTGACTCATTTCCAATCACACTTGCACAGGCTTTTTCTTTAATGTGAAAATGTAGAATGTACAGTATGTGTGCAGTATATGTTTTATTTTTCTACACAGGTCTCTCTTGAAGAGAGATCCCAATCTCAATGAGACTACCTGTTTAAATAAAAGATTTAATAATAATAATAATTTTAACTTGAATTAAGTCATTCTTACTACAACTAACGACATAACGAAAAAACTAGATGTGAAAAAACATTTTCATTAAATGGAATAAAAATAAAAATGAGGCTTAAAAAAAATGATAAGTGAATCTGTATTGTGTGTTTACAAAACTAAAATAAAGTAAAATAACAGAAAATGTCTTCAGTTTCGTCTCTGTCAGTTTATTTCATACATCAGTCTGTGCTGTTTTAGGTGAATATGAAATCGTTTTTTGATGGAGCAGTTTCTCAGTATGTTACTGTTAATGAACTTCAGTGATGAGCCACAGAGCTGCAGCTGGACAGTCCAGTTCACTGATGACTTCATGTTCAGTTGGTTTAAATGAAACACAACCACACAAAGTCAAAACGAAATACAAATAAAAACTAATGAAAAATCCCAAACTATTATAACCTATATAACTCTAGCATTAAAACCTGTCAGTGGCTTGAAGTGAGGATTTTTATTGCTTTTAAATTTAACTTCTCATGAGTAAGAGAAGGAATGAGTTTTCTTACTTTTAAAAGTTACAGAGCTGCTCTTTAAATTTTGATATAGGTGGGATATTTTTCTAGTGTGTAGTGAGTTCTTTAATGAACCACAGGGGAGACACCATCGATACTGAACAGCAAACAAACAGGAGAGAAGCTGTGAGTTAGCAGGAGTTAGTGGAAAGGGCTGGAAACATGGAGACAGGAGGAGGTTTTCATCCTGGAAGAGAAAGCTACAGACAAACTGTCAGCATCAGAGACAGAGAGAGAGAGAGAGAGAGAGAGGAGAAACAGCAGGCGAAAGACTGAAGACAGTTCGGAGGAAATTGAAATGTTGGCACACACTCGCAACATGAAATACTCAAGACTTGGATTGAGTCAAAGGCACCATCACACACAGCAGCGCTTCAAAGACTAGGCGTGAGCTACAAGCTGGAGAGAGCGGGAGAAAGAGAGGAAGAGACTAAATGTTATTCCCTGAAGCCGAGAAGCCAGCGGGCCGGACACACGGGACAGACGGCCAGAGACACAAGACAGAGACAGCAGGGAGCAGGACGGTATGTCAGGAGGATTTCAAAATATAGTGTGAAAAACGAGGTGACGGAGAGAGAAAGATAGAGAGGGCGAAGAAAGGAAAGTATGACTTCAGAGGGAAGTAGCACAACAAAGAGAAGAAGAGATGGAGGAAGATAAAAATAAAGCAGAGAAAGAGAGAGAGAGAGAGAAGAGTTTTAAGGCAACTCAATAAAGTGGATCTCCTGCCTTTTTTCAACAGGGGCTGAGTTGGAGCTTTGCCATCATCATCGTCATCTGGGAACGTTGAGACAAAAGGAGAGAAGAAAAAAAAAAATCATAATTGGGGTGAGATGCTGTTTTGATGTGCTGTCAACTCAGAACCAAGGTCTCTCCATCATGAATTCAGATGAAGTACAACAGAGAATGTAGAGTAATACAAAACTACAACACAACATTATAAAAACACAACAAAGCAGACATACATGTACAGTGTGGTCCGGAGGAGAACGGTTAGCTAACACACAACATGTTCGTGAAGACACAAGAACCTTTAGTGAAGCTTTTTCTACAGCTGCGATGTCCTGAGCAGTAACAGGGTTTACACAGGAGTCCTGGAGTTCAACTCAACGCCTTTTAAGACCTTTTCAATATGTTTTAACAACTCAATGACTCTTCCAGCTGTAACCTGTTACCTCAGCAACACACCTTTAACTTATATTTACTAAAACTACACATTCTCCCATATTCCCATCTGAACCACAGAGGAGGCGGGAAAATCTCCTATTTTCAACAAATGGAAATTCACTCAACTGTTGCCTCCAAACAAATCTTCCTCTTTTGAGAATAGTCTCTGGTTTGAGTCCTCTCTCGCACAGGGGAGGGGATGGGATTCAGCCTTATGCTCATTCTCAGACACTGTGTTCCTAATGAATGTGATCTGTCATCACCATCCCTGCACACAAGACAGTCTCAGTCCAGACTGTTCTGGTCTGGTCTACCAAAGCCTATCAGAGCAGGAGCCTCCCTGTCTCTTCAAGCATCTGTTAGAGACTCCTCTCTAACACCTCTAACACCCCCACATGTCTAACTAGCTCCTACTCCGACTTCACCTGATCTCCTCCACCAATTAAAAAGATGTAGTACTCAGTTCTCACACCAAGGTGATGAACCTCACTGTAAGTCTCTTTAGATAAAAGCATCTGTCAAATCAAAGCTCTTGTCAAGACTGGTAAGTAAACAGCTAGCAATAACGAAACTTACATATAGCTCCTTTAAGAGCCTTAAATTACACTTTTACTACCTGATTTACTACCTTTTAATATTTTTTAAGACCCAGCAGACTAAAAACCAGAATAAAACCAGCAGATCTGATGCAGGAATGTACAGTTAAATCAAACAGGTTTCCACTAACCAGCAACACATGGACAGGAGAGAGTATTAAATACATATGAATCAGTTCTAATTCTCAAAGCTGGACAACTCCACTGAGACTATGCATGGATTAAAATGAAAATCTCACACAGTGACTCAGAGTGGAAATTAGGTCCACAGAGAGGAGAACTGGGCACAGATTCGGTCTTAATGATGGCTCAGGTTGGAGCTTTGGCCCAGGCAAAGAGGATTAAAAAAATCAAGGCATTCATCTTGTTTCAGTGTGTGAATGTGGCTCATCCTTCATTTAACATTTAAGACAAAAAACTAAGCATAGTGCGGCAGAGGGCTTTGTTGTTCATTTATCATTTAACAACAGTAAAACACT
>NW_019525659.1:1351614-1354385 GCF_002814215.2 Seriola lalandi dorsalis | reverse complement strand
TTTTCTACAGCTGCGATGTCCTGAGCAGTAACAGGGTTTACACAGGAGTCCTGGAGTTCAACTCAACGCCTTTTAAGACCTTTTCAATATGTTTTAACAACTCAATGACTCTTCCAGCTGTAACCTGTTACCTCAGCAACACACCTTTAACTTATATTTACTAAAACTACACATTCTCCCATATTCCCATCTGAACCACAGAGGAGGCGGGAAAATCTCCTATTTTCAACAAATGGAAATTCACTCAACTGTTGCCTCCAAACAAATCCTCCTCCTTTGAGAAGCATGCTGTTCTGTTGACCGCTCCAGTAAAGGTCTCTGTGGTTATAGTCTCTGCTTTGAGTCCTCTCTCGCACAGGGGAGGGGATGGGATTCAGCCTTATGCTCATTCTCAGACACTGTGTTCCTAATGAATGTGATCTGTCATCACCATCCCTGCACACAAGACAGTCTCAGTCCAGACTGTTCTGGTCTGGACTACCAAAGCCTATCAGAGCATCTGTTAGAGACTCCTCTCTAACACCTCTAACACCCCCACATGTCTAACTAGCTCCTACTGTGGACTTCACCTGATCTCCTCCACCAATTAAAAAGATGTAGTACTCAGTTCTCACACCAAGGTGATGAACCTCACTGTAAGTCTCTTTAGATAAAAGCATCTGTCAAATGAGTACCCATGGCAACCACGCCACAGAGGTTGCTGCTGGAAAGCATGAGTTTCATTTTGTGCACGTGCATATTAACGCATGTGTAACACGGTTATCTTAGCCAAGCTGCAGTTTATAAACATTGCTGGCGTTTATGAAAGCACAAAGTCACAGAACAACAAGAACGCAAGACACAGACAGACCAAGAGCTGCACTGCCCAGCTGGGTTAGAGAGACGGACAGACTGGAGAGAGATGCACGTCAACGTTTTTTAAACTCCTTTTTGAGCAGAAGCATAGTTCCCCTTTCATAACCCTTGCTTAATTTGCATGTTCCTACACAACTTGCATAGTGAGCATATAAGGTTGCCCAGTATTGATTCATTCGTTTCACGTGACATGATCAGGAGTCTACACAGGGTGTTTTATTTTGAAAACTGAGAATGCTCCAAGCCGCTCCTGTGTCCGACTTCCTGCCCAGCTCGAAATGAATTCTTCGTAAATGGCGATTAAGACATTTTAATACTTTTTAAAAGGAGCTATTTGTAAGTTTTGCTACTGCTATAAAGCTAACATTAGCATTAGCAGCTGTTTACTTGAAACGTTGTGAGTTCAGCATCAAACGTTATTAATTTTCTCACCAACAGCTGTGTCCAGGTGAAAAGCAGCCCTCTTGTTTTGCCTCTATTTCTATTAATTTTTTTCATGCACTGATATCAGCATGCTAACTAACTAGCCCTAGCCTTGTGGGGCTGTCTCAGCGGCCAGACTTCCCTGAACAAGTAGGTGCTCAGAAGACGTATTTTAACCTCTTGTCTTGTCTTGTCTTGTTAATGCAATGATGGCTGAAGCTCTTGTCAAGACTGGTAAGTAAACAGCTAGCAATAACGAAACTTACATATAGCTCCTTTAAGAGCCTTAAATTACACTTTTACTACCTGATTTACTACCTTTTAATATTTTTTAAGACCCAGCAGACTAAAAACCAGAATAAAACCAGCAGATCTGATGCAGGAATGTACAGTTAAATCAAACAGGTTTCCACTAACCAGCAACACATGGACAGGAGAGAGTATTAAATACATATGAATCAGTTCTAATTCTCAAAGCTGGACAACTCCACTGAGACTATGCATGGATTAAAATGAAAATCTCACACAGTGACTCAGAGTGGAAATTAGGTCCACAGAGAGGAGAACTGGGCACAGATTCGGTCTTAATGATGGCTCAGGTTGGAGCTTTGGCCCAGGCAAAGAGGATTAAAAAAATCAAGGCATTCATCTTGTTTCAGTTTAATATTTTTTAAGACCCAGCAGACTAAAAACCAGAATAAAACCAGCAGATCTGATGCAGGAATGTACAGTTAAATCAAACAGGTTTCCACTAACCAGCAACACATGGACAGGAGAGAGTATTAAATACATATGAATCAGTTCTAATTCTCAAAGCTGGACAACTCCACTGAGACTATGCATGGATTAAAATGAAAATCTCACACAGTGACTCAGAGTGGAAATTAGGTCCACAGAGAGGAGAACTGGGCACAGATTCGGTCTTAATGATGGCTCAGGTTGGAGCTTTGGCCCAGGCAAAGAGGATTAAAAAAATCAAGGCATTCATCTTGTTTCAGTGTGTGAATGTGGCTCATCCTTCATTTAACATTTAAGACAAAAAACTAAGCATAGTGCGGCAGAGGGCTTTGTTGTTCATTTATCATTTAACAACAGTAAAACACTCCACCCGACCTCCGGAGTCCAGTGTGAATGAGGCCTGGTGATCAGCCTGTCGTGCCGAATGTTTGGTTCCCACAATCTGGGGCCAGTTAGTGTGTTTGCTTGCTCTGCTCAGAGTTGTGTGGGTGGCACTTGTACACTACACTGATGGTATGGTGTTTTCTCTCTCTCTCTCTCTCTCACACTCACACTCACACACACACACACTGGTCCAAGACATCTGTGGACTAACAATCTGGGCCCAGTGGGACGACTGGGATCATGGGTCACTGAGGCGACTTCCTGTTAGGACTCACTCACTCTCTCTCTCTGTGAGTGTGTGTGTGTGTGTGTGTGTGTGTGTGTGTGTGTGGAGGCAAAATAAGGGAGGCTATTGATGGATTAAGAGGGAT
>NW_019525659.1:1350999-1351564 GCF_002814215.2 Seriola lalandi dorsalis | reverse complement strand
TCAAAGTTTGCTTCAGAGTTTTCACCGGGTGAACCAGCTGATCATGCAGATGATGTCACAGGACTAAACTGTTGTAGAACATCTACATTGCTTAATGCAATCAACATCATGTAACCAATTTTAGTTCCTTGCTTTTAAACCACTGGATCTTCTACAGGCAAAGGATCCTTCAGTTCCATATTTTAATTCATTCTAAATATGTTGTACACTTCAAATGATATTAGTTTTTTTTTCTGCGGGTATTTTTTAAGAGGCCAAAAGACCCTGTCCACAGCAGCGCAGCACTCAGCTCCTGCTGCTTCACATGGCACCTGATCTCAATCTCCTGCAGGTGATACACTGACTATATATTTATTTTTTTCTTTTATTCACTCTTGTTTTTTTATATAATTTTCCTTTTTTCACTTTTTAATTTGAATTAATATTAGTTATTACAAATTAATATTAAAGTATATGAATGTTTTATGTTTAATATAATTGATGCGTACATAACAATTTATTATTAGTATTATTTTCTGTACAGAGACAGCGTTTGTGTTTTCTTCTTCAAGGTTTGTTTTTTTTG
>NW_019525659.1:1301907-1350949 GCF_002814215.2 Seriola lalandi dorsalis | reverse complement strand
TCTCTCTCTCTCTCTCTCTCACACTCACACTCACACACACACACACTGGTCCAAGACATCTGTGGACTAACAATCTGGGCCCAGTGGGACGACTGGGATCATGGGTCACTGAGGCGACTTCCTGTTAGGACTCACTCACTCTCTCTCTCTGTGAGTGTGTGTGTGTGTGTGTGTGTGTGTGTGTGTGTGTGGAGGCAAAATAAGGGAGGCTATTGATGGATTAAGAGGGATCTGTGAGAATGGTGTTAAACTGATTTCCTGGATGAAAAGATGAAAAGCTCCTCTGTCATGAACTTGGTGGAGTTGTGTTTCAGCAACACACACACACACACACACACACGAAATGCATAAATAAGGTGTTTATGGCTATAAGTGCTTTAATGGATTGATTTGCAAATATATTCATCTGACTTCATAAATGATCCATTTTCTGTTTCCCTTCTTTCCCACACTGTCTCACCCAGGCGTCACAGTAAACAGCAACTTTCTTCTAAAGTCTGCTTGGTAGATAAAGAGGGAATATAATATAAAATATAAGATCCATTCACACTGAGGCTGGCTAACCTTTCTGTATAGCTGGACTGTTCTGGAGGCTGGTGGCCTTGGAGGACGGCTTGGACGAATCAGCATCAGAGTCTTTGCTGGTGTCTATGGACACGATCACATCTTTCATCACTGAGGACTTCTCCTGGGAGGACAGCAAGTCATCTGGGAGGAAGTGGGATATGAGAGAGAGAGAGAGAGAGAGAGAGAGAGAGAGAGAGAGAGAGAGAGAGAGAGAGAGAGAGAAAAGAGGAGAAATAAGATGGTGAAATGGAAATAGATTTTTATTTTAAGAGTTTGAGGGTGATAAAAATATTTTGGATTTAAGGGTCACTCTGGAGATTTGACTTGGGAAGAATAATCAAATTTGAAGCTGCAGAGACAGAAATATTCTGAGTTTTAGCCCCTACTATATTGACCTCTGTCTTTCAAACTTTCCACCCCAAGTTTATAACACAAGCTTTCAGTTATGAACTGAGATAATCCTGATAATATCAACAAGAGGCTGTGAAAATTGCATTATGGGAAATGTAGAGCTTGACTCAGAAGAAGACTTATAAATACAATATCTCGATCTCTGCTGTTCCAATTTGTGTCTGATTTAATACATGTTGATCAATCAGTCTAATTATCTTCTATGACATTTAGGATACATCTGCCACATTGTGTGATGTATCAATACAGGATAAACCATATTGATTTCCACGTTCTATGTTGTGTGTGTGTGTGTGTGTGTACATGTGGTACCTTGTCCTTGGATATGGGACACATCCAGACCCTCCTTCAGTCGCAGAATGACAGCACCAAACTGAAAGTCAAAGGCGTCGCTGAGAGGGAAAAACATAAATGAAAGATTCACATCAGCGGAGGAGAGACCTAAACAGACACAGACTATTTAAAAAGGAAGACAAATAAACACTGCAGAGAGATCTGAGAGATCTGCACACAACAGATTGAAACATTTAAAGGATTAAACGTCTCTCTCAGTCCTGCAGGTTGCAGTGTGAACACCACCACGGCTACTCACTGGATGGAAAGTAAAGGGCGCATTGCTGAGCGTATTAGCTGTGATTTAATATTGTAGGGCTGGACCATCTCTGACCTTCTACTCTAATGCCATAATCCCCACACTCTACACTGAGGAACTGGTTCAGCTTAAGTCCTTCACGCATACTTTCACATGACTGATAAAGGGTGCAGCAGGGAAACAGGATTTCACATGAGCAAACGCTAAACTCCTGTTAATACAATAGAACGAGCACTCACTGTAATGTATAGGCAGGTGACAAATTAAAGGAAAAACACAATAAGAATAAATGAGTGGAGAAACATAATGAGTGCAGTTAAGCAGTTAACTTGCCATCATGCTCTGTGGCAGGTATGAAAACACTGATCAGGCCCAGTTGATTCTGATTTGGTATCAAGAGGAGAAGATCTGAGTGACTCCGAAAGAGGCTCAGAGCAGGAGCTTCAGGCAGAGATGCTCAGCTGGCTGCTGTTTCCATAGGAACAGAGACTAAAGTGACATCTGCATTTAGGTCTATGGGAAACACTCAGTAAACAGGGTCGGACATTTGATGACTGTGATGCTCGTTATAATGAAAATATGTTAAAGTGTTTCAGTGCTGCCTGACCTCAAGACCTTGAAACCTGGATTAATAATATACATACACACTGCCTATGGGCCTGTGTGTACCGGTCTGACCATATCACCTCATACTCTGTAACACTGCTTTTTAAAGTGTGAGTTGCCATGAATTTGTGAGTCTGCAAAGACTGAATTGGTTGGAAAAGAAAAGGCCAGTAGACAATCTCTGACAGAACATGCTTCCCTGCTGCCCACACATTTAACTGTTACTATCAAGTATTCATACTCATTCAGTATTCATGCACCAGAAACAATCAGTCACAGCATCTGTAAAAGC
Organism: Seriola lalandi dorsalis; assembly: GCF_002814215.2. NCBI lineage: Eukaryota > Metazoa > Chordata > Actinopteri > Carangiformes > Carangidae > Seriola > Seriola lalandi. The sequence continues at coordinate 1,348,481 of NW_019525659.1, read as the reverse complement.
TGTTTCACTACTGCACCACAGTAGTGAAAAGATACATTTAATAATATCTATTTTTTATTTTATCAATTTAAAGCCCCATATTTTCTTCTTCTCCAGTGTTTTATTTGAAGTGTTGATCCATCAGAAGATATATTTGTGGTTTTAAGAACCAAAAACCATCTCAGTGTAGTTTTACATCTCCTCTCTCAGGTTTCTCTCTGGAGCTCTAATAACAGGAAGAGAGGAGGCTCTGATGCTCTCTTCTGATTGGCTGACTGTTTTCTGAGTGATCCAATAAAAATAAAGCAGATTTCAGGTAAACACTAAGAGAAATCAGATCCTGCAAGGCTGGATGGTGGGTCCAGGTGGGCGGGGCTTGGGGCATGGATGAGAGCGGTGACTTCTGTTGTGACATCACAAAGTTCCAGAAGTCCTGACAGCTGGTTTTAAGGCTCAGTTTCTGAATACAGGCTGTGTGCATTTCTATGTGTAGCATCACCTCTCATTTTCCAGACGGGATAAAAAAAAACTCAGTAACTAATTTGTTTCCCCCTTTCCTTATACTCTGGTCGTCACGGTGGAGCATTAGCAGAAGTCCCTGCTGCCTCAGGCTCTGATAAGAAGTCTCTTCTCTGAAGCAGCTCTACTCACTGGATCATACTGATGTAAGTCTCCACGTTCATCATGTCGCCGTCCCTCCAGTCGTTCTTGAAGCCCAGCACCAGGGTGTTGGGCTTGAGGCGACCCAGACCAGCGGCCTAGCGTGGGATGAGAGAGGAAAACATAATCAAATTAATCCAGATGATTTACATTTACATTTATTCATTTGGCAGACGCTTTTATACAAAGCGACTTATAAGTGATTTCATACAGGCTGGTTGCTTTCATAAGAATCACCGTCTCTGTCATTCTGGTGCCAGTTCTTATTAAGTTCACTTTATTCACTCTCAGGGTGGTTATCACCTCTCTGGCAAATGTAAGATGTTAAACAACATATTTAGGAAAAAATGTTGATTAATGTGCAGCTTTAAAAAAATGAAAATTGTAAAATTTACAAACAGGTCATTTAAGGAAATGCTGGACTTAAATTCAATGAACTTTAAAACATCTCGCACAATGAAGAAAATGAGAATAATTCAATAATTTCAATACTTTAAACATTTCTGAACTGTGAGAGCATGTGCTTATTAAAACCATCAAACACAAACAGCCAACATTGCTGGTTGTTGGCAGTTGTGCAAGTCCACAAGAGGCTTGAGCAATGCATCTTGGGAATTAATCTCTGCACGTAGACGGCTAACGTATCTCAGTGCAGTTGTTTGCCGTTTACTCAGTGATATCCTGCAGGTTTAGTCCGTTTGAGATGTTTACTCATAGCTCCACCACAGCAGTGCTGCTCTCACCTGCAGCAGGTACTGAGAGCCCTGCCTCATGTCCTCGGCGAACACCGGGGTATAGAAAGCTTTGGTCTCGTTCTTCAGCAGCCAGCGCTGGTACCGGGACTGGTCTGTGGCCAGGTCTTTGAAGTTTGGCCTTCTGTAGCCCTGTGGGGAGGAACGAACACGAACACACACACACACACACAAACACACAGTTAATATAACTAATCCCACAGCCTAGCCTGTAGCCTGCTAAAAGTTTGAAACAAATGAGATGCTAAGAGATAAATCTGCAGGTCCACATTTCCAGGAGGATTAATTTAATCATAGACTGAAGAATTGAACCTGAGGAACAAAGTCCTGCTTTGAAAGTGCTTTGAATCCTCATCAAGGAGTTTGTTTATTTCTGCAGAGAAGAGTTCTCTGAGGTGTTCTTCAGCCAGGAAACTGCAGCGCCATTAGCTGGGAATGTTTATACCCTTTAACTTAGGGTCTCTCTCAGTCTTAATGGAGGCACGAGGGCAGATCAGAGGCCGCCTGTGGAGGGTTGCGTGTTCCAGAGAGCTGGACTTGCTGGACCGCACAGAGCCTGCATTCATCCAATCAAAATGGCTCTTCCATTGTGAAGCTGTTCTGCCTGGCCTGGATTTGTAAAAGGCTTTTTACTGTGTGTGTGTGTGTGTGTGTGTGTGTGTGTGTGTGTGTGTGTGTGTGTGTGTGTGTGTGTGTGTGTACGGGAACAAACACATCACCCCGTCACCACTGAGGCTCAGTTCTGACCTCCGAGGTGAGTCACACTGAGCCTGAGGAGAGATGATTAAACATCACAGAGCTGTGATCATGTTTGTGAGAAAGTCAGCCTCAATGAATGAATGATGAATTTAGAGCATGAACATATGTATATGCTGCTTAGGCCAGATGATTAGGAACAAGAAATGCCTCCTGTATGTATGCCCAGATCTCTAGATATCTGTCAGGAATTGTTATCAAAAATATTATTATGTTTTGTGTTTTCATTAAATCTGGCTGATTTTTCAAAATCTTCAATATAAACACTGACCTTTAAAGTTCAGTATGACGCAGGCTACAGTTGAGACCAAATATCTGCAGAACATCTGATAATGGAATATATTTGACCTTCAAACAGTTGGATGAACAGGTGAACAGATCATCAGACTGAACCACCGCCCACAAATGTTCCAATCAGTGTCAAAGCTATGACGAGGACAGATTTTCATCGACCAGCATAGATTTTAAACGAGCTCAGATTAATTATAACATAAACAGGAAAAAAATTTAAAGTGCAATGATTTGACAGACAAAAGGCTTGTGGTCTTATCCATCCATCCATCCATCCATCCACTTTTAAGGCTCAGCCTCAGAGCTGAGTGAGGACTTTACAGACTCACTACACTACACATCACTGGAGCCTCTCTGTCAGCTCCGTTACCAGTTTCTGACATCAGCCTTTGTGGGAGAAACTTTGAATTTTGATTATAATTCATTAAGATTATATATTATAGTTTTGAATATAGTGACATCCCTAATGTGTGAGCTGTAGTCATCATGTTTACATTATATCATAAACATTCATTAGACACTTTGATCGATAATATTTGTCTGAGTCTTTTTATTAACCACAAACACAAACAACAGTAGAGAATCTGCTCACCGTGCGGACGTGACCACAGATCATTAGGCCCACGTTCTTGGTGAAGCTGTGGACCAGGTCCAGAAGAGCTGGGCGAGAGTTGGGGTAACCTGTCATCACCAAACACTGGGGTCTACAGTCAGACAGAAAACATTGACACAGCAGCATTAATGTCAGTTTTTACTGTAGATATATAAACAAGTTCAGTTCCTAATCTGCAGCAACTTTTCCCTGCGACCTTCACAGCAGCTTCTCGTCTCCTCAGCACAGGACAGAACAACAGGAGCAGACTAGCGCACATCAAAGCAAATATGTTAAGCACCATGGGATTTAATGGAGGCGGTAAGAGGAGACATGAAGGAGCTCAGAGGAACGCCCGAGTCATTCTGAGGACACCATCAGATGCCTTTTAATCTCCTGCTTGGTTTGCTGCCATGGGAACATCATCACTAATACATCCTCAGAAACAGCACGACACGATGAGCTACATGTGGAAACATCCAGAGCACAAACACCAGCATGGTGGATCTGCAAAGAACACTGGCCTCATGTGCTGAAATACTTAACACCATTTGATGATCCATCATGTGTCTACAAGTCATGCTTTAGTTGTCTTATTCTTCTTATCTAACGCTAATCCTACTCTAATCACCTGTAGTTAGCATGTTGAATGTGACCATACATGAATACTAAGGATACTTTGAAGTCCTATATGTTTCCCTTGGCCTCCACCTCCAGATGGTACAAATTAACTGTACAAATGTTTCATAAAATTTGACACGTGAAACATTTATCATATCATGATATACCTTATATGCATATTGGAAATTATCCTATTGATATTGGAATAATAATAAAATAAGTTCCCTCCAACAATCATCCAACCACTTTTTACAAACCTTAACACATGTATTTACAGGGCTGCGTTATGACTTGGCAATCTGACCAAAAGATCATATGACAATCTTTTTGATTAGAATGACAATCCACAATCTGCATCCTGTTCCTGCTCTGATTTTATTCTGATGGGAAGTTGTTTGTCTGCACGCCGCTATTCTTCCCCCACAATGCCGTCTTCTGTTTACAAACTGCGCCACAACCAAGCTCACTTTTTGCTTAGTTCATATGGAGTATTCACCTGAGCTGATATTTATTTATGAGCTGCTATATCCAAGTGTTTATCAAAGCTCATTTTTGAGTACTGCCTGAAATGCGTCCACAGCATCAAATACTGAAAAATGTAGAAAAAGTAGACGAAGTCGGTATTGAATGTTTGGTTTTAGGTTTCTTTACTTGATCATGTTTCTTGATCCATCAGAAAACTTTACTTACTGTATTAAGGCAATGTGCTTTATTTAATTCTAGGGTTGCACGATCTTAACCATAGTCCAATTCTACCCTATGAGCCAGAGAGAAAGAGGAGTTACCACAAAAGTGAGTGTGTTTTGCATGCCTCTCTCTCTCTCTCTCTCTCTCTCTCTCTCTCTCTCTCTCATGGATAACCTAGGTGATGACAGTAAGATGACAATGGGTACGTTAAAACAAAATTGTCATCTGCTCTTAAATCACAGCAGCTGCTACACACAACAAGCAGCTTCATTACAATCAGCTGATCGGAGTGTGTGTGCGTGTATTGCAAACATGGTTATATGTTGTTATATACATGAAACTGTGGCAGGGCAAATTAAATTTAATATTGATTTAATACTACAAATAATAATAAGTTACTACATCAATGGGAAATCAAGTCAAATATCCTCTTGACATTTGCAAAGGCATGAGCAGGTGATTGTTGTGATGATCGTCGATCACTGGTATCGTTGTCCATCAGCACAACCTATTTAATACTAATGCATTTGGCAGTTGACACATTTTGGGTTAATGTTCTGTTGATGGTGTTATATTGGCACCAATATTTGAAAGATTTTCCCAGCAGGCCTAGCATGGCGTATCCAAACTGACAACAGGAGTTGTGTAAAACAGAATAAGGTATGACCTGGAACACGTATACATGAGTACATACAGTACATATGATGGGCATTCAGTTCTGCTTCCAACATGTGTCTGACACAACGACCAGCCAGAGTGGAGTGACAGGAAGAGGAAGTGACCTCGTCTGACCTGGATATTTATCATTCGGGGCGGTGCAGGACTGGCTACAATGGTATTAACCCTTTCACATAATCCTCACCAACACATATGGTAAGTATGTTACTTTATGCCAATATGATACAAAAAGATGCTAACACTGCCTGCTTCAGTGTCATTATCACTAACTACATGCATGTGTAGTCTTTAGCGGGGGTGCTTCTTCGTGTTTGGTACCTGAAGTTCTTGATGTGGTCCTCCACTCCACTGAGGTGCAGAGTGTGGGTCAGGGCCTGGTGGTAGGTCAGAGCCTGGGTCGACGAGCCCCAGTTCACATCTGGAGGGGAGGACGCATGCAGGCAGAAACACACAGTGCGATTAAGGAGAGTGTTTACAGGTCGTGCTGCTGGGCCAAAGGCCACGTGACTCACGTGGCGTCGCAGGCACGGAGAAGGCCTCGTATGTGTGTGTAGCTGTGTGTCAAACTGAGTGCGCACACAGGTGCCCACGGACAGCTTTGTGTTTGAAGAGGTGCAAGACGTGTGTGAGGGCTCAGTATCAATCAGCAGTGTGAAGTATTCATTCACACAAAAATATTTTTCGCTTTGGTCTCTGGTCGATGCCACAGCATGACGGTCCTGGTCGTGTTGAGGTGAGCTCCAGAACTCTGTGTTTAACTCAGACTGTTCTACATGTTTCTGTAAGTCCAGTATTAACTCCACAGAGGTTAATTAATGCTGATTTACCAAAAACAGTTTACATAAATACCTCATAATAATCATAATATATATCATTTTGGTCAGTTATCACATATTGATATATATGTTTTCATAATTACAGCATCTTTTAAATTATTCTGAGGGTATAAATGTTTCTTTATTAACAGTGGCTGGAAACAAGAAACACTGTCATGAACTCGTGGAACAAACTCACCTGGCTTCTTGTAGCTGACGTAGATATACAGACCCAGGACGATGACGTTGGTGAGGAGAGCGGCCCACCAGTTGATGACGAACATCACCACGCAGCACAGAACGGCTCCGGCCAGGGAAACCCACATGTTGTAGTATTTGAAGCTGGGACGCCACCCTGCAGCACCAACCAGCACAAGTCACAACACAGCAACCGACACAAAGCATATTAAGTGTGCTAGTCATCACGTGTGGGTATTATAATGATTATGGTAAACTGAGGAAATCCACTTCATATCGAAGGTATACGATGCAGGATTTGTTGGTTGCTGTTTGTAAACACACCCATCATATTTGGCTCCGCCTCCCCAGCTCAATGAGTACGCACGCAAGAGGGAGAGCGAGAGGGGCTCCACCCCCACATCTGTGACGCAGACCGGGATGTAACATGGCCGCGAGCTGGTATTGGATGGGAGCTACATATCCACTGTCCAAAGGTTGACGGCCACAGGTGGAGGGCGGAGTCTCTTCCGGTGAGTCATAAGCAATGAGGGAGGGATTACTTTTGCATGAGTCTATACACTGTTTTCGGTTGGACTGCAGCAGCTGGATACAGCCCTACTGACTGAGTGATCATAGTTCCACCATTGTTCAGCTGAATGCCATTTGACAGAGTTTCCCCATTGGCTGTTGCTCTTTCAAAACGAATCGGCACAAAAGGTTGAAGTTGAAGCAAGGCTGTCAGTCGTGCTATAAGCATATCACCTGCTATTGCACTGTGATGTTGAAGAAAAAATAAAAAATACAGACAGAACCATGGCTTGCTGCAATGACAGCGCACAGAGAGCAGGAGAGAAGCAAACAGATGAACGGCAGAAACCAGCCATATACTTGGTTCTGACCTAGTCTTGTTTAGGAAAATCCTGCATAGTATACCTTTAAGGTTCAGCAGAAGTCTGACTCCTGAACTGACCAAATTAAATCAGACCTGAAATTCAGAAGACTAAGAATCAGAAGTTACGGTGGGAATCCTCTATAAAGGGAAACCTTCTCCAATCATTCTCATTATTAACATGGTCTTCAGTAAATGTTGCTGTTAAAGAGTATGGATCAAGTTAAAGTTGAAGTTGGGTTAAAGAATGGGAGTTAGCAGCCTGTTAGACTGGAGCCCAGGAGGTTATACCAGCTATTAGGGACCATTTTATTCACTGGGAACCACAGAAACTAGACTAGTGGGATTTTAGTGATGGGATGCAGTTGGACTGTGCGTGGTTACACAATGACAGAGTCTAAAACAAACCACAGGACATAAAGGGTACATTGATGGTACTGTTTTTACCAGTACCATGCAGGGGTTTAATGCGTCCCCGAGAGTGGGGAGAGACTGGCCCTGTAGAGGCCAGGACACCAAATGTGGTTTACAGTTTATGGTTCTGTGTTACTGCTGCCCTTTGATAGAGTCATGTACCGTTTAAGCCTGTGTAATTATGTGACCTTCTCAGAGGAATTAGAAGCAGATAAAGAATCTGTACCTGAAGTTCTGCTATAGCTTTGGTATTGAGGGGGAGAAAAGCACAGAGCTCAATATATAAGAAACAACTATATGCATTTTATTCAGCCATTCATTCTACAGTCTAAAGGGTCAGTTCACCCAAATTACAAAACTCCACGCAGATGGTTCGAGTTACATTTGGATACTTGTGTCGGAGATCTCCATTTCCACACCAACACAGTGGAGACAAAACAGTGTTTACATCACTCTGGATAACACCACAGTTTTAACCACAGTTAGGGCAGAATCTAAATCTAGTTTTGTCTCTTCTTATCAAATACAAGCAGCAACCTCTGAGGTGGAAACATGAAGCCAACACTGAAGCACCAACTACAGTTCCTCTAATGACCACCAGAGTCTGGCTCCAACAGTGAGTCAGTCCCCATAGACTCCCATGTTAAAATGTCCAACTTTACAGCAGAAATAAACATGTTCACAGCCTGATACAAAACCTGTTTTGGTCTCTAGAGCTAATTTCCTCCCTGATGATGCTTATAGCTGAAATATTAATCAGACTATTTAACTGTGAGTGCCTTTTCTTCTTTATCTTGTTGAGTCAACTAGGACTGTGCACCTGATACAGTCCTCAGGATTTGGAGCCCACTGAAGTTCTCTAACAGCTGCAGATCTTGACACACAACCATTCCGTTGATAAGCTTTAACGCCGATAAGCTTAAACTGTTGATAAATGTTGATAGACATAAAGGTTGAACTGGGAGATTTTGGTTCCTAAAGTTGACATGACACCATCAACTACACTCTTTCAGTCATGACTTTGCTTGTTTTGTTGAGCTGCTGAAACACAGTCAATCATAGAGTGATGTTACAGATGTTACCTGCAGAGAACACATTATCCAGAGTTTCATTTTAGCTTTTTATCAAACGACTTCATCCTCTCAGCGCCAGCAAAAGTTGTAAACAGTGACTGAGTAGAACCGTTTCTGTTTCATCACAAGCTAAACTCCACTGTGTTGGAGAAAGAGACACATGGTGAAAAATTTAAAATAAACTATCTGCACAGATGGAAACAAGTGGAGGGAAGAGAGAATGCCTTTCTATAATTTTGGTGAACCGACCCTGTACAAAGTCATAACTAGAAAATAGAACAGCAATTCTTTTTAGTGTGTTGTACAACATGACCTCTGAAAAACCTACCAGAGATCAAAACCCTCACCTCAGTGTAAAATGATAATACCCAGTTTGTCAGCCAGAGATAATTCATGCTGGTGTATTGTCCCAGTTGCATTACAGCTGCTGGCAAACTAGCCTGGCGTGTCATTAGACAGCAGGCAAAACAAAACAACAAAATAACAGTGACATGATGTTTCTCAGGGCTTCACAGGGCCACAGGGTTTTTGTTCCAGTTTAACAACCGTCATTCATCATTATTTAAAATAACTCATCTGATGTGGCAGCGTTTCAGTAACACTGACCATTACACTGCTGTAGAGGGGGAGGCAGGAGTGTATTGGAAACACCATCATAAAATAAATGTTACTATAAATATGACTCATATTAACAGCCAATTACAACACTGAGATTACACATCAGACATCAGACTGCATTATATATCTACAGTTACCATAAATAAGTTTTCTGCTACATCTGTTGATTCGTGAAGTTTCAAAGTTTGTACTGACAAAATGAGAATTTTCCAAATGAACTTCGATTTCACGAAACATTTTAAAACCATTTTAAAAAGTTTTTTTAAGTTCTCAGAATAATCAAAGTTTTAAATCCTGTAATGGAGTAAAAATCAGTCTACAAATGAAACCTGTGTGATACTGCTGAGAGCTCAGGAACAAATGAGTAAGTGAACCTTGAGGTGAGATTGTTTTGTCAGCTCTGAACTGTGATATACAGACTTTATATTTGTGTGTAGCATGTTGTCATTGTGTTTATTTATTGATCTCCATTACACTTATGTTACCAGACAACAGTTCAGAAATTTGTTGATCAATGTCCCTGTTAGAGAAAAATGACAAGTCACGCAGTGACCAGAGGAAACACATTAATTCTCCATCAGATTTTCCATGACCGCGCTCTCGGCTCTGAGGCTCACGTCATGTCTAAGTGCTTCAAGTAATTCCTTTTGAAAGCCATCATCTCCCATAACGATCACTGTTAAAGACCATGTGACTCGTGACTCAGCTGATGTTGTCTGACCCCTGGATCTAACAGTTTCTGGGTCTTGATCTTACCTGGTGAGTTGGCCAGTGAGGCGTGGAACACAGAGAAGTTGATCAAGGCGTAGGACGCCAAGAAGAAGTTGGAGATGATGGGAGCGATCGTGTTCAGCTCAGCTGCAACGAGAAAACATGAAGCAGTCAGCTCATAATGAGACAAAGCTCACACCTACAACTTCATGATCGCTGATCCTTTCAGCAAGGTGAGCTACAAAACCTCTAAACTTCAATTCATACTGGAACAAGGCCCAGTGAACCCTGTTGGCATCAAGAAATTAGTGCTGCAGCACAAGTTAAACACCGAGTCGAGCAGCTCGACAGGTAGAAGTACTCCGACAGGTAGAGGTCCTCAGAGGAAATCCTTCATGTTTTGTTTAGCTCCACCTTCAGGTAGGTTTGGGTTGATATTGTGCAATATTTTTCATATTACTGAAATTTATTTTTTGCTGTTTTGCACTGTTCTTTGCTTACTGTACATTGGACCTTTGCACGTGACAAACAAAACTTAATATAGCCCATGATATTATCGTATATCGTGATATTTTGGGCTGGAGTGTATCGAGATATTAAATTTGGGATTTCGCTCAAAAACTACCGTCAGGTCAAAATCTCTCCTCGACCAAAACTTCCATGGCAACGAATCTAGGAACTAATGGTCAATTTGCTCTGAAAGTACATGGTTGTCTGAGGATGAAACCTAAGGAAAACAAGGAAACGTGAGGGGTGGTCACATTTCTTGAGACGCAGCCATCAGACCATGTCCTGTAGGGCCATATAACTGTATAACTTTCATCCTTAATATTTTCAGTCTGCCAAATTATCTCTGCAAACACCAAAATAGAAGATATTTTATATTACAGATGCGTAATTTCTTAACAATTTCCAAATATTTTTTGAGCAAGTTTTCAAGACAGAATGTATGTACTTTGGTTAGAATAACCTTGAAAGAACTATAAAGTAACTATTGATTCATTATTGATTTATTATTGGAAATGATTAGTTCATGTATATTAAAAATATATTTTATAACTGGAAAAGCACCAACTGAACATTGTCTATATTTTCCTTATAATAATTAGTATCAAACTACACTGTTTAAAATTTACAAACCTGTCAAATAAAGTGTTACCACAAGATCAGTCAAACTGTTTCATACTGTGGAGAAAAACAACACCACAGCGTCCAGGCTGCAAGCTTTTATTCTTGTTAGTGTTTCCTGTGATGTCATACAGTAACAATGTGCAACAGTCAGAGTGTGAATGAGCAGCGTGTGCAGCCGTACCGATGAGGATGAAGGCCAGGGCGATACCAAAGGTCAGGATGTAGCCTCGGAGGGGCTCGTTGTTCTTGCCGTAGCCCTTGGCGAACATGCCCAGGCCGGGGTAGATGTTGTCTTTACACAGAGCCTGTGGAGATGGAAAACACCATGTAGAGTTTTAGTAATTAGGGTAACTCATTAGACACATTGAAGTAGTTCACGTGGGATCTTACCTGGAACACTTTAGGTGCACTGACTAAAGAGGCCAGAGCTGAGGATAGAGTGGCAGAGAAGATTCCTGCAGTGATGATGGGCCCAAAACCAGAAACCATACTCATCACCTGAATCGAAGATTAAACACATGTTGAACTCTCTCACCCGAACAACCAATATTTTTTTTGAACCTCTCTTTCTGAAATGTTCCTTCAAACCTCATGTGGAGCTGTGTTGTACCTGGAAGTCATTCTGGAGTCCGTAGTCGCACTTAGTATTCTTACAGCTGGAGAAGTCGTAGCCGAATTTGCAGGCAGCATCAGTGCAGTTGGTAATGAACTGAGAGCTGAGAGTGTCATTCACATTCCCAGTGGCGTCTCTCACGATGCAGGAGCCTGTTGTTAGAAACGGATCATATATGTATTAAACCTCTGCTGAGAGATGAGAGGAACAGAGAAGGTGATAAACAGTAGGTAGTACTGCACCTGTTGAAACAGCGACACCCAGGTAGACTATTCCTGTGATCAATATGGCCAGTAGAGTTCCTCTGGGAATGGCCAGCTGAGGGTCCTGCAACAAACAACAACCCAGAGTTAAGATCAACTAGAACTGCACAAACCTGTTCATCCCAAATCTGTGAGAGCATCTCTCATATTCATCTGCGCAGAGTAATCTACACACAATGAGAATAGAGCAGACTGCAGCACACCATTCGCTCTGCTGAGAAGGTGATTGGCTGCAATCTGCTAACCCTCCAGAACCTGTACACCTCCGGAACCTGCACTCCTCCAGGACCTGTACACCTGCAGGACCCTAAGGCGAGCAGGAGAGACGGTGGCCGACCCCTCCCACCCGGACACAAACTTTCTGAGTCCCTCCCCTGTGGCAGGAGGCTGCGGTCCATCAGGACCGAAACCTCACTGCGTAAAAAGAACCTTTTCCTGGCTGCAGTTGGCCTCATTAACAAGGTCAGAGACCCCACTGTCACTGACTTTGCTTTATCTTTCTTTATATTTTTTCCATCTTACAGGATACAGAAAGAATTATTCATGCATTTATTTTCAGCAGACTGTTCTAATGGTGTCTTCAAAGGTACTAACACCAAGAGAGTGGAGCACATCACACTGGTCCGACCATCACTGCTCTGGCTTCCTGTGTTTAGAAGACAGATTTTGAAATCCCACTACTAGTCTATAAAGACATAAATGGTCTTGGGCCCAAACACATCTCTGATCTACTTGTACGACACAAAGCACCCAGGTCCCTCAGGTGATCTGGGACAGGTTCACTCAGTGTTCCAGAACCAGAACCAAACAAGGTGAAGCAGCTTTTAGTTCCTCTGCTCCTCACCTGTGGAACCAGCTTCCTGAACACCTGAGACCTGCTGAAACTGTCTGCTCAGTTTGCTTTATTTCAATTGTTTTTAAATGCTATTTTAATGTCATCTTAATGTTCTATTCTTAATGTATTTCCATGCCTCTGTAAAGCACTGTATAAAACACCAACATGCACAAACACACAAAAGCAAATTCCTCGTATGTGAAATATGTGTGTGCGCGTGCGTGCGTGCGCGTGTGTGTTGAGGGGGGGCTTACAGCGAGGTCTCCTGAAATGTTGGCTCCAGCCAGAATACCAGTGGCTGCAGGGAAGAAGATAGAGAAGACGGAGAAGAACGTCTCTCCTTGGAAGTTCGGACCCATGTTCTCCCACATGATCGCACCTGACGGGGAAACAGAGGTTTAAACACGACCAAGCCACTGCTGGAGCTCATCTCTGCTGTCGGGGGGGGGGAGGTTGTACATAAGACGTTTCATACTGTCGTAGCCGAAGAAGCCAACAGATTCCTTCGCCTTGACGGGAATGAAGGTTCCGATGAAGTAGTTGATGATGGCTGTGATGAGGACGATGAGCAGGAAGATCTGCGCCTACAGAGAAGAAAATCATCCAGAGTGTTAGTCACCAGTGACCAATGTCTGACTCAGTTACACTGTGTATGAGTGGTTCTAGTCCTGTTCTTACCTTGGCCTCCCATTCCATTCCTGCCACAGAGATGCCCAGCAGGAGGATGACCGTGATGGTGCCGATGATCCGGATGTCGTTTGTTTGATCCGTCATGAGAGCGTCTGCACCCTGAGAGACGAGACCAGGAGGCATCAGATGGAACAACAATGAACCACTAAAGTGCAAATGCTGGAACTCTTTGGGGATTTTTAAAGTTACTTGATGTTACAAAAGGTTCATTATAATATAATTATTATAGATAATACTGGACAAAATAGTGTCTTTGTGCCTCTGAGCCGAGCTGATGTGGATGGTAGTAACACTAAGAAGCCTAACTCAGATTTAAAGCTCACATCAGCTGCAGATAAACTGTGGGTATGATCTGGTTGCTGTCATTGTTGTATGACACGGCTCAGGTTAGAACATGAACAGACACATGAACGCCACACAATCCTTCTATTAATGTCTAATTTGACTGTCAGTCAAATACATAAATAAATACACGTAGGAATAAATAAAACTTCCTACACTAGAGCCCCCCCCTCCAAATTAACGCCTTACATACTCAACACATTGATTTTTACTGCTGGGACTTTTCAGTGTTACATGTTTTGCTATTTACTGGAAATCAATTCTTCTTCGCTGATCTAAAACAATAGCTGCCTATGGAGCTCAACTTCCTGTATAGATTGGTAGTATCGGTATTGGAACAACTCTATGTTTAGGTATGACTAATGGATGGATGGATAGATGGAGGGCCAATAAACAATATTGATATTAGTTACCTTGTCTAAAGTTGCTGTACTAAAGGTGTAACTGCAGCACGACCTGGGGGGAGGTCGGCTTCACTCAGAGCCACAGCAGTGATCACAAACTGTCTAAAAGCACCATGAGGCAATGAGAGACTTACGGCGAGAAGTTCCACAACTGTTTCAGCAAAGCCCACCACATACATGGCAACAGCCACTGCATTGGCGAAGGCAAATATCAGACCGATAGAGCCTCCAAACTCTGGTCCCAGACTCCTGGAAATCAAGTAATACGCTCCACCTGGAAACAACAGGAAATTACGTCAGTAAAAGCTGTGTGTGAACTCATTTAGAATAAACTGATAGAATGGATTCATTATTCTTTTAGTGGCTGTTTATACATACAGTAGGATCATACTGCAGTGTTTGCACTTGACAGTATTGCACTGATAAACAACTGTCAGCAGCCTGAAGCATAAATATAATCCAACCTGTCAGTGCCAGCAGAGCTGAGCTCAAAGCTCTGTGAGTTCCCTCCAGTTCAGACACATTATAAATCCTGTAGAGTCGGATTCATCTGCTTACGAACTCTCCCCACACTCTTCTGTTGTTTTGGGCCATCAGAGGTTTCAATTAGCACGATTAGCACCATGGTCAATTACACACTCTCCTCTCATGTGTCGTGTTTTAGAACCAGATCCTGACCTACACTCCAAATCATGCGTGTTTTAGTTCCAGGCCCGCGAATCACCCAGCCGATCAGCTGTTGTATGACTGTGCACGCTACTTCTATCTAACTGCTGGGCTCTCGTCTGTAGTCACAACAAAGCAGCTTAGAGTTACCAAGAGGTCTGACTGGAGAATTCAGCAGAAAATGAAAAGCTGCACTGTGTTACAAAAATCTAATGTTCGAGTTTTATGCTAAATCCTTAGTGCGCAAACAATATACATTAATACCTGCAGAGACATTATCTGTCACAGCCAAGAGAAGGGGCAGCAGGTTTATAATTTTACGATGCAGGGCATTTGTGGCTCCACTCCACCACTGTGCTGAGCACAGAGCATGTTTGTTTCACCTCATCACCCGCTCAACTGTGTAAACTCCGCTTCATTCAATTCCAAAATAAGTTTAATTAAATTACATTCACTGATCTTTTTAAACACTGGACAAACATTAAAGACGACCAAACACACTTTTGGAATCGTGTATATTTCCCTAAAGGGAACTACAATTTATTTAGTATTTTTTGGGGTATTTTTACACCTTTACTGGAAATACAGGAGAGAGAGTGGGGGAGAGACTTGCAGTAAAGAGTACACCCATATGGCATGAGCCCTAACCACTCAGCCCCCATCGGGACCCCCAACCAGTGATGGGTCACACTGTCAAACTACATTCATCTACTCTTTCACTGTAGCATCATTGTGTAGTTAGCTTTTGTTGTGTTGTGTCAGGTGTTAGTCGTGTGTAGTGATAAATGTTTGCTGACTGTGAATATCACTGGTTGAATAATTAAAGTGCATGACAAGATCCATATCTGCCATTACAACACTCATTATTACTATTATTGGTAACACCATTACCTATGGGTATTACTATTATCTTCACTATAACAAGCGACAACCTACAGTATATACAGCTGTTCCTGCTGATGTTGAGTGAGTCTTGTAAACGCTCTGATTATTACATGTAAATAAACTCTTCAACATTATTAACATTAAGATAAAATGTATTTCTTATCTGTTGGGGCTGTGAGAGAGATTCTGTACCGACTGTAGTAAATGACTGAAGGCTGGTCATACTGGTCAAACTGGTCAAACTGGTCATATTGGTCATACTGGTCATACTGGTCATACTGGTCATACTGGTCATACTGGTCACAATCACACAGGTGGATTCACACCAAACATCAGGATGAGGTCAAAGGTTACAAACTGTTATTGTAGAAAAGAGAGTGATGTTTACCTCCTCGTACAAACCCGTTGGTGGCGATAGCAGAGGTGGAGAGGCCGGTGATGGTCGTCACTACTGTTGCCATGGCAACAATCAAGCAGGAGAGAGCTGCAGAAGAGAACAGATTGTGAGCTTCAGGAACCTCCCGAATGAAAAGAATGTGCTGCACTGGTCACAGTTTTCTAGCCGGCGTCCCAATCGCTCTGAGAACGTCGCGAAAAGTAACGGTACAGCCGCCGCCGAGTCTGCCTCATGTGTCGCTCTGTGGCGATATTTCACTTCAAAGCGAAGAATTGTGGACAGATGCTGTCGGGGGCGGGGGGGGTCACGGACATTAGGGAGGTGTGTGTGGTGTGTGAGATGAGCGCCCAGCAAGAACCAGTATGTCAGTAAACACGGGCTGTGTGCCACACCGCTCAGTGACTTCTCTACACAGTGACGGTTGAATTTGTCAGTTATGTGAAGACTCTGTCACATCAGAGTAAAACACAGGCTCCAGACCGACTGACGGCTTTGTTACTCTGTGGCCTGGGTCACTGCATCTAAAGGGAAGTATCAAAATAAGTAACAAAAGGGTCAAATAACAAAAAACTGCTCGTCACTTCTCTGCAGACAGTTCTGGTTTAATGTGTCCAGATTTACATGTGTCTCATATCTCCTCCAAACCAGTAAAACAGCTGAGTCAGCACGAGCTCTTAAATCTGTTGTTTTTCTTTTCTGTGGTTTGGTTTTTTGGAGCTTGTACTGATTTTACTTGTCTTTTTTTAACTTTACTTTTACTGTTCTCTCTTTAATCTTTATGACTGAAGTCAGTTTCAGGCCCACTTCATGTTTTTTGTTACTGACAGCTTCACATTTGATTCTGTTTTATATTTGAGTTCATAATTTGTTGATTTAATGTATTGGTTTTTATGAAACCTGGGTTTTGAATGGTCCTCTATGGATGATATAACTGTGAATGGATTTTAGTTTGTTGTTGTCACATCATTGGAAAAATCACATGTTCATACCCTGACCCCTGAGTACTCCGAGTTATTACATTATTACATCAGTACTCATGGGTTGGATCGCACTGCATCTTGTACAGGTGTGACACAGCATTGTGCAAGGTTCAACCATAATAATCCACATCACACTCAGACCAGTGGTTTCGAATTATGCACCCACTTCACCACAAATCATGTGACTTCACAGTTTTCCAATATGAATCAACCACACCACAGTTTGACCACAATAAAGACACTGACTGTGAAGAAACTACAAAGTGTCAGAAACTCTTGGGAAAAGTAACGAGGTGTGTGGTTGTCTGTGGCCTCAGTGTGACGGTTGATAGCTGATGATGATCAAAACATCTGATGTGCAAATATTAATGATGTAACATGTAGAGGTGACTTTTTAGTTTACACTAGGGCTGCACAATATGCAAAAAAAAATCATATTGCAATTATTTTTGGCAGATTTCAGTGTGAATGGTCATTTTTACATTTTCATTTTCACAGAAAAAAATGTAAAAATGGTGATGATGTGATTGTTGTTGGATCTTGTACCAAACAAACATGTTACTTTACTTCTGGAGAATATGATTTGTAGGCCGGGGCGTCTCTACGGCAACAATGTTGAGACACCTTTTACCTTTATCAAAAAAATAGCAGATCCTGTAATTCGGATTTTACACTTGGCCATATTGTGATTTTGATTATATTTCGATTATTTGAGCAGCCCTAGTTCACACATGATGTTTTTAAATGTAAGATGTAGTGAAGAATGTCGTCTGCTCAACCTTCTCCTCAGCCTGTCACTACAACACAGGAAACAGAACGATTCAACAGCTTTGAAAAGGAACAAACTATCGACTTTTTGCTGCCACACTTTTCACCACAGGCAGATTCCACTCTCTGATTGTGAAGAAAAGACGCTGCAAATGAACTGAGAGCTGGGCATGATTCTAAACAGGTTTCAGTTTATGGTCATTGAAATGTCAAGCTCTACTTACCAATTCCAGACTGACCCACGATCCAGGACATGCGGATGAAGAGCATCACACCCCAGATGTTCAACATGCAGCGGACCTGCAGGGGGGGGGGGGGGGGGGGGGTAGGTTAAATACAACCAGAGCATCAAGGTTTTCATCTTTCAGGGAAGACTGAGAGAAGAATTTACAAAGCAAATGAAAGATACATGTGGCTCCTGATAGTGAGAGGAAGCTGTCTACACAACAAGATGTTCACCACCTACTAGTCCTGGAAAGTGACTTTAGCTGCTTGTTGTCTCTTATGATTCATGATTCATATTCAGACAGGAAAAACTTGTAGCTCTTTTCATTCACTGTCAGGAGGATTTCAGTACCAGCAGTCCAGGGCTGACATGAAATAAAATATCATGTTGTCATTAGGGCTTAAAGTGGCCTCTCAAATATTTCCATGTTAAATAAATCAGTCTATGGCTGATAAAGTATTTCAACAATTATATATTGTAGTATTATGAACTGAGTGTGTGTGGCTGCTGATGCAAACCTAACACTTCCTGCTGCATTTAACTGCTGAAACAAGACCTGACTTTAATTATGAAGTAGTGACAGGAAATGCAAAGTGTTTGTCAGTGAGCTTAGCACTTACCGCTATCGTTCATCTACAACGTGTCTTTCGATAATTAGCAATAACAATGTTAAATGCATCTGATCTGTGTCTGGGTGAACCTTCCTATGTGTGATCTCCCTGTTAGACTACATCAATATGTAGCGGACAAATATGGGGTCAGATCGGGGGTAAAAATGGTGAGTGTAACACTGTTATATAAGAAAATACCTCACACCACTGATAAAAGCCATTAGAAACTAGGAGACATGAGAATAAGTGGAAAGTTTATATTAGAGAGGAAGGAAAGAATAGTTATGCCAAAATAAAAGCAGGATGATAATATCCAGACATGTCCTAATATGAAAAATTCATCCTCTGTTAACTGTGCTTTAAATAAAATGAACAGCTGAGCAGGAAGCACAGCTCTAAGCTGCTCTTCTAACAGACCGACCAACCACCAACCACTATCTGAGCCACAGATAATTCACACTCATGCTCCAGAATCCTTGACACAGTGTCACCAACTCACACATACAGGTCAAATTATACTGTGTAGTGGCACACTTCTCACCTGTGGTCCACTACTGTGAGTTCACCTCAGTTTACCCGAGTTTCACTGACCACATGAACATGAACAGAGATGATCGGGTCAAAACATTAACATCGGCTCAGCTGCCAAATCTGTTTGTGCTAATTATAGAAAGAGACATTGACAAACAGTGAAGCTGTTTCATCGAGTGAGATGTAAAACTTTAAGAAACATTTAGTTTGAGTTTTGCAGTTTGTATAATGTGGATATTAATTTAACCGTTTACTGTGTTAAAGAATCTTTTAAGATGTAGGTGTCAGGATCAGTGTTTCCCACACACTGATTTATTTGTGGCGGCCTATCACAATATCAGCACTGAGCGCCACATATTGATTTGTTTGATGTGGTTGTATTTCCGATTTAAAAACTGTGACAACAGTGAAGAGCTGGACGAAAGGAAGAAGCTGTGTGTACCTGTTGGTTCACACTGTGAATGCACCAAGGTACATTAGCAACGCACATTACTGACCTACATATTATTTCTCGAGATGTGTGTCTAAAACACAGCACTCATACAGAGTAAAGAAGGGAGAATAAGTAAAAACAGGTGAAGACAACAGAAGATTTCATGAGTTTTTTTTAAAAGCTCTGCAGTTCATCAGTGACTCACCAGGACTCCTTTAATCCAGCCGAACTTAACCACTCCTTTGGACTCGGCTGCTTCTTTAGCCGCAGCCTCCTCAGCCGGGGTCAGCTCATCTCCGTTGGCAAACCCATCCTCAAATGGCTCCTGAAAAGCAGAAGGAATGAAACCATGTTTATAAGTGGAGAAAAACTGGTGTCGTCACCCACAATCCACTGAAAAGTCTGAAACCTGGACTTATGCATCACTACTCGGGGAAATCTTAGAGCCAGAACACTGAAATGTGGTGACAGGGGATGAATCCTGGAAGCAACACTTAAGGCTGAATGTGATAGGCTGAGACAAATGTAAATCAAGCAAATAATAATATTTAAGGAAATATATACTGTCTCCTTGAAAGAACAACCATTCTCAAAATCCAGTAGTTTAAATTAATTGCAAAAAAAATTGTAGAAAAACTGGGACTTTTATACATCAATACTTAATTTTGTCAACAAGTGAGATCAGGGCTGGTTTATTATATTGGTTTCACTGTTTGTGCTGCAGAAATGATGTGAAATCAATGATGGAATAAACACCTCTCTGTGTAGAGTTTGACCCACTAAAGGAAGTTTGTAGTGATTTTTGGAAAAGGAGAAACATGTAGAGATTTGACTTGACTGTATCTCCCTCTGATATCAGGGCCACCTTTAAATAACACAAGAAAACACAGGAGAACCACCTGAAAAGCTTTTAAAAAAGGACGAGACTCATCATGTATATGTGATAAAAATCCTGTGGCAGACAGGTCACATGTCTCCTGGCAACACCAGCTCTTTACATCAGACAAACACACTGACAGAGGATGTCTGTCTTTGTGTTACTGTAGCAGTTAAAACACACAAAGCCTTCCTCCTCTTCACGGACAATGTTCAGACATAGTTACTGTCCTTCCTGAATTTAATGACCTCAGGATGAACACTAACATTCCTCCACATTTATTATGAAAGTTTTCACAGCATTTTCTAGCTGCACTGAGCAGGAGGGGTTTTACATTAAAGGGTGTCAGACAAAAATAAGCTTCACAGCATGACTCCATTAATCCCTACAACAGCTGAGCAGAAGTGAGTCATTAGCGTCGTCTTCATGGTTTAATGTTATATGACAGTCAGTGAGCCCAGAGGCTGCAGAGCTCATTACAAGCCACAGTACAAGAGAGGGCTGGAACAAAACACACACTGACAACACAGCCAATCAGTCCGTGATATTCAGTAATACATTATGTGCAAGTGGAACGCTGCGTCACCAAAAACACACGTGGTTCACCCTCTGAGACAATGACCACTGAAGCCATTATCCTCTCCACAAAGGAGGTCATGTGGCCCAAAGTCTAGCCTAAAGTGTTGCATGTGGGATGTGTAACATGTTACAGACACCAAAACAAGATTCCTTTGGACTTTTTGAGAAACATCAACATTTATTGCTACAAAACTTTATCTAATCTAATAAAGTTAGTAATGAGTCTAGTCTTAGCAAGTATAACAACAACACAACAACACAGGGCGCACAGACTGTGTGGACATCACCCACTATTTTAGTTCATGTATGTGGAGCAGTGGAAAGTGCTCGGTCTGCTCTGCTGCAGAGTCTGAGCCTCTTTTCACTGAATGGAATCTCACTAATGAAGGTTGTACCGACCGTTGTTGTTGCAGCAGGTTCTTTAATACGGAGCTTTCATCGCAGTTTAATTAGTCAAACATTCCTGTTTGCCAAGTTAAATGGCTTCATTCTTCTTGGACTTTGGCTAAAATCAAATATACAAAGATTTCAAAGATCGATTTATTAAACTTGTTTTTTTACTAAACAACAGATTCATGTTGTTCCAGAATCTAGGAAAAACAAAAAGTCTAAGCTCCAGTTTCCACCAAAATACCAACAAGTTGCTTTGCTGTGGCTCATCTGACTGAACCACCCACCTGTTTGTGTCACTCCTCCCACCTGTGTGCTGTGCAGCTTGGCACCAAAACACCACACAGACAGGCAAAGCTAATTTCATGGTCGGTTCAGTCCGAGCAGAGCTATGAAAACAGGCCTTGAAGGTAGCGACGTTTTTTCATTAGATTTTCACAGAAAAAAAAAATATATATATAAAAGTGATGATGATGTGACTTTTGTTGGTCTTGTACCAAACAAACATGTTTCTTTACATGTGGAGAATATGATTTGCAGGAGAGAGCACGGCACCACAACACTTATAGTCCTAAGTGCTAAGAATGCACAACAATGTGACACATTTGAAAAAATGGCAGCTCCTCTGATTTGGATATTGCACTTGGCCATGTTGAGATTTCGATTATATTTCGATTAATTGTGCAGCCCTGATTAAAATCAGGGACTATGTGATCAAAAAGACATTTGATACCAACTCTCAATATGTGACAGTGACAGTACAGTGGCTCATGTTCATTAAGGGGCAATTTAGTCCGAACTCTGCTGAAACATTCACTTATTCTCTCTGGAGGTTACTGCCATGCTGCTGATGTCCAACACGTTTCCACTGCCACACTCAGAGGTACTCACACAGTCTATACATGCTTTATTTTTAGAATAATGCCATCATCATCATAATAATGTCAGTGGTTGGTTACATAACCTCATTAAAAATAATGTACGAGTGACATTATGCTGACCTCTAAGTTTGGCTTGGAAAATATGCAACACTTTCATATGTTTATGGACAACATGAACCTTTCTACATATTCAGACAGTTTCTGTGGATATGGACGACCTTGGATTTATGGATCCTCTTACACTGCTGTCATTTTACAGCAGTGGACAGGAAGTGTAATGATATGGTTCTAGCCTGCTGTGCGGGCCATGCTCATTGATCTGCAGTGACATGTCCTCTAGATCCATGTCCACTGACAGTTATGTCCACAGTGAGTCATATCCCAGCCATTTCATAATGAAAGACTTAGTGTGAGCTTTCCTTTGCAGAGGCTGATAAAATTATTAAGAGAAATGCACAGATTAAATGAGTAGATTGTAGAAGAAGAAGTTCAAGAGTGACTTCCCCTCATTTCTCTAAAAGATGGGCAGGGCAACAGCTGATGACATGACTCTTGGAGTTAATGCTCTGGAAATGATGTGATAAATTAGACTACATTCATACAAACAGAGTCACCACCCCCATGTCTTCATTAGCAAATGGTCTGTATTTGGAGCGAGCTCTGTGTGAGGATAGAGAAAAGGAAACATGAAACAAACATTAATGAACATCTCTCAGGAGAGAGTCTCTGTTACAAGAGGCGTATAAATAGGTGGTATAAATTATCCAAGAGAGCTGGGCCTCTGGCATGTATAGAGCCGATCTGTGGGAGGGAGGATCTGAGCATCACTCAGCATCACTTCACCTGGGCCATCTGTCAACACCAACACCCTGCCTGCACCCCTCTAGTGACTCAGCAAAACTGCTGCAATCAAGCAGCGGAAGCTAGACCGGCTGTTGAGAGCTAGAATCCCTCTGCAGATCAGGTTCCTGGTCCAAATGTACTTTTATACTGACAACAGCCTTTTTCCCTTATTAACCCGTTTATAAGTCTTCTGTTTTTCTCTTCAGTTAAAGAAGCAACAATTCAACTTGCAAAATTAATAGAATAAAAGCTAGTGGACAAGAAGCTGGTGTGGAAGTGAGACAGTTCTCTATAGATCGCTGCAGGAATGAGCATAAAACCAGGAAATTAGTTGCATTTCTGCACTTCCTGTTCCCTGGTCCTGGAGTCTCTGGATTTTATGAATGTGTTTTTGGTGAGATGACTGAAATAAGGTCTGTTGTTAATGTAACATAAATTCTACAACATAAAATCCATCATTAAATACCCCAGCCCTGATTTCTTGAAGCTTTTGTGGTGGTGATGTTGAAGTCATGTGACCGTGGTGTAGTTGGTTTATAGCCTGACATTAGCTCTTTACTTCTGCTGATTGTATTAAGGCTTCAAACATCATAAAGTGATGCTCATTTGTGAAGATTATTTTGCTGAACAAAATGTGTAAGTTAAAAGTTAAGGGCTGTTATTGACCGCCCATCCTGAGTCTGGTTCTGCTCAAGGCTTCTGTCTCTTAAAAGGAAGTTTTTCTTGCTGCTGTAGCCAAGTGCTTGCTTATGATGGGGGTGGATGGGTCAATCAGTGTTATAGAGTCCGGTGTAGACCTGCTCTAGTTGAAAAATGCCTTGAGATAACTTCTGTTGAGATTTGGCGCTATATAAATAGAAATTCACTTGAAAATCATTTTAAAAATGTCCAATATCAGTACCGATACCTTGACTGCAATACAGATTCTTAACGATAAAAAAATGGTATCAAATGACAAGGTATTTCTCAATCCTTGATAGTATCGAAACAGTTTGGTCGGTTGGTGAAAGTATCAAAGTTTGATACGCAGCCCTATTGGCTTATTTTGTTTTGAAATCTGTACAAAAACTGTTATGTTGGCATAGATATCAAAAACTTTCAAATGTACCCTGCCTCCAGTTATTAGAAAGATGCTTGTAAAATCTAGGGTAAAGAAAACAATGCAAGGTTCAAACCTTCGTTTCCTCATCAAACTGACTGAGACAATGTTCCTGCCAAGGACAATACTACTGTGAGGAATTATAAGAGCTCACAAACTGAAAACAGATGTTCCTCTGACAGAGCTAATAGAAGAAGATATAAAAGTTTTGTCAGCAGGGAACATTAGAAGTAATTGCAGACAAGGGATGAACTTGAAAACCAAGGAAGCATGGATATCTGTAATTACCTTCACACCCTTCTCTAAAGTAAAACAATAGAAGGATGCATACCATTGCCCAGCCCTAAGGTCTACTCATGACTAGGTCAACACAAAAGAGTTAACAGCGCAAACAGTGGGTTGGGATCAAACTGTCAGGTATCTGACTCAAAAATCAATGAGGGTAAAAATAAAACTCTTGGCAGGAGCTGTGTTGGAACAACTCCAACAGCTAACCAGTCTGCAAAGGCTCCTGGTACCAAGCAGGAAATTAAAGGCTATGACACATGCAGTGTGTTTTCACTGCACGAGTCACACTCCCATCCTTTAATTTGAGGTATTTGCTGTCTCACCCATTGTTCTCTGTAAGAAACCCCATACTTCAGAGACTGGAGTGAGGTGACCCGACATCCGGAGGAAAGAACAAACAGGTAATAAAGTAGTAGAGTGAAGTAATTATATCATCCAGATCCGGGTAATGATGAGTCTCATGGATCATGGTCTCATGGTCTCATTGTAGCTGGTTCACATCTCTGTCCATGAGTCGACCAGACACAGATCAAGCCTGACGCTGGTCAAAGAGCAATGTTTGTCGACTGATGAGGCAAAGGTTGAACTGTTTGAAGAACATGCAGCTCTATGTGTGGTGTAAACAGGTCTCTGCATATCATCATGAAAACATCCTCCCTCAGGTGGAGCAGGGTGGAGGGAGCATCAAGATCTGGGTCTCTGCTGCCTCTGGACCTGGACAGCTCCACATCATCAAGTTTATCAAGGTCTCTTCAGGATCATGTCAGGGTGTCTGTCCACCCAACATATGTCACAAAAAGATTCATAAGCTCGCCTGAGGTGGTCTTTCAGACTTTTCCACGAAGCAATATTTCACTCAATTTCATGGAAACCGTTTTCGCACTGAAGTTGTGGCACCTGCCATATCAGGCCCCAGAGAGCCGGCTCCAACCGAGAGGCAGACTGCTGGAAATCTATCGCCATGTTTGATGAGAATGATATTGCAAAAGGAGAAAACTCAAAACTGCAATAGAAACACAGTAATGACCCTAAACATCAAATTATTCTACTACAGAAGGAGTTCAGAAAGAGTAAATCCACCTTCTGGAGTGGTCCAGTCAGAACCCAGACCTGAACCCAGTAGAGATGCTGTGGACCGAAGCTCAGAGAGCCGCTCACACCAGACATCCTGAGAATCTGTCTGACTGAAGCAGCTCTATAGGAAGAATGGTCCAAGCTTCCTCTTTAACATTGAGCAGCTCTGATCAGCAGCTACTGAAGAGCTGGTTTCAGGTGAACTACAACCAGGCTTTGTTCAACATGGGTGATAAAATGAAATTCATTAAAATGATTCTGGCTTTTTGAGCTGTTTGAAAATTAAACTCACCGCCAGCGTCTTTATGTGGCATGAAATCAGCTTCACAATTAAAAAATAATTACATCTGCTCTTGGCATTAATGACTGAAACAGCTGGGCCGTGGGACATCACATTTTCGGCTTGGAGTGATGTCAGGTCATGCTGCTGATGTCATTATGCAATACTGAAACCAAGGTCTGCTTCCCCTGTGTGGCATCAGGGACAGGAGCATCTGTGTGGTGGATTTATAGAGGGGGGGGTCAGATTCTTACCTGGCTCTGTCTCTAATGGAGACCAGTGTTCCTCATATCATGAGTGTTATGAACAGCTGTTCGAGTGTTTTCTGTCCTCTACAGATGACTGAAGGAACGCTGTGATTTATCTAATGAGGCTTTGACCGATTTTTCTTTTTGACACCGACGATGTTGAAGCTCAGGAATGTGGACGCTCCAGCTGCTCAGCATCCTTGTCATGATCAGGAGACATTTTCTATGTGGCACAGATCTGTCAGGAAGGATCAGGGGCTTTGTCTAATTTTGTCCACTGACTTAATCTGACAGAGACACAGTGGGCGGAGCTGGAACGCAGCAAAGGTAAAACGTGTGTTCGTCGCTGCAATTTCAGAAATCAACTCTGAATCATTCAAGACAGAATCTTCCAACTGCACCTTCATTTGGTCGCAGTCATTTTTGTTCTGGTGCAGTGTGGTGTTGATGATGAACAGCTGTCTTAATTTGTAAACACTAGTCTTGAATTAATGTAAAGATTGACAGAGACTTGATATCTGCTAAATGTTTTAATCTGAACATTAAGTTCCCCTGACACAAGCAGTGGCTGACAAAGTAGGTCATCCTCCATTATATAAGCATGTATATATAAGAAAATATTATCAAATAAAGGCAAAGCATGTTAAAATAAATAAATTGTTTTTACTTTTTAATCATACGTTGTGTTTAACTGCCTTGAGTATGGCTGAACAATATACAATATTATCACATTGTGAATATTTTTTGACTGATATAGTCACAATTTTAGTGGAGATGGTATATTTCTGAATTGAAAGGTGTATATAAAAATGAAGATGTGATTTCTGTTGGGTCTGTATCAAACAAGCATGTTCCCTTACACCTGGAGAACAGGATTTGTGTGGCAGGTTGTGTCTGTTGTGACACATTTTACTTCTTTGGATGTTGCACTTTGCCATTTTGCAATTTGGATCATAAGATGATGAATTTTTCAGCCCTTGCCTTAAGCATTTGTTCTGGTGTTTTCACTTCTGCATAAGCAACTACTCCTCCAACTTTGTCACCAGTTTCCTGGAGGTCATCTGATGAACTGGAAACAGGCGGTGTCCTTCTTCTTCACTGTGATCTGGGATTTGAATTTTGTGAAGAGGATTTAATCTGTCGCCGTGTTATAGACTTGATGATCATTTCATTCTCCTCTTTTGAGCAATTTCTCTCATCTAACCGCTGAAAAGAAAAGGGGAGACGCTGAGTGTTTCAGGTGAGGCAGATTTTTTCAAACTTAAACTGTGTCGACCCGGTAACAGGTACAGTTACCTGCAATCGACTTCATACCACAAACACTGGTCCTGTGTTTGCCAGTGTGGTTTAAAGTAGAACTTTCTCTTCTTCACTGGCTCAGACGTTCTCCCTCTCTCTCTGCAGGCGGGACCTCTTGTTGGCTCTACTTCCTCTCCACCAGCCTCCACCTCTCCCTCCTCATTTTGTTTTTTTAAATAATAGCCTATAAACTTCTCCATTTTTGTTTCACAGGTTTCATCATCAGTGATGAAGTTGAAGGCCTGTGCCAAAGGGGCACTGAAACAGCCCGGTGATCATCACGCACTGGCACCAATGCATCCATGTGCAACTTTAACTCATGCTCTCAAAAAGCGGCCACATCATTCTGGTGGCGGTCTGGAGCTCTGCAAGATCTGTATGTGGTGAGGCTGAGTGCTCTCACTGCTGAATGCACAGCCAGAGAACAATGCACACGACACAGGATGAGTTGGTCAACATTATCTACGTGGCTGAAGCAACACAAAAGCTGGCTTTGCACAACAATGACAAAAGCATCGAGAGCTTAGCACGGCAGAGCAAACTGTACCGCCACTTGCCACGAAAGGCATTGTTACAAACAAGAAAAAAAAAGAAAACCTAATGATGCAATTAGATTTAAAAAAAAAAAAAAAAAAAAGTTCACTTTGGACAAACAGTCTGAAAGTCAAGGAAGGTTTTCAGAAACCTTCCAGGACCCGCAAAGCTTCACTTCCAGGAAACACTGGCACGTTCTGCTGCTGACGACTTATTCATGAATAATTTATCCTCTATAAATTATCACGTCTGACGCAACTCACCTAATCAAAAAACAAACACAGCTCGTGTTTGTGTTGGTGAGGCTGGAGCTGCCCGTTTCCCTCTACACACCACATGACGGAAAAACAGACATCACTACAGCTCAACAGAGAGGATTGTGTTGAGTTGCATAAGAGCAGAGCACTTTATTAAAAGCCACATGCTGAAGGTAAAACACTTCACGGCTACACTTGAAGCCAGGAGTCGGACGGCTTCTTTATTTTGCTTCTGACAATAAATCATTATTTGATCATATGATGATTATTATTGTTCATTTATCTAAATGTTTTCGAGTTCAGCTCACAGTTCTTCAGCAGATGATTTTCGGTTTTGAGCTACATGTGTACATACTACTTAAATGCCTTTAACTCATTACTTGATGGACAGAAAATTAATAACAAATACAACAATTTTCTTCATTTGTTGTTGAAGTAATTTATTAGGCAAAAACCCTCTCTGGGTGTAGCTTCTTCAATCTGAGCCTACGTCCACACCACTAGGTTTTAGTTTAGAAACTCATCTCTTTTGCTACGTTTACTCCTGACATCCTGGAGTGTTCAAGCAGCTAAAACGCAGACTTTTGGAAACAATGCTGAACTCTCTGTAGTTTGAGTGTAATGCGGGCGGCAGCCTCTCTGGGTTTTTAGTATGACTAGTTAAACTTGTAGCGTTTGTTAAAACCTCAACAGCACTTTGTCGTTATAGTATAAATCGCCTGATAACCTTAGCATGACAGAAAACAAACCTGAGCCAGATTGTAAAGGTGGCTGCTAAGGTGACCCCCCCTCCTGTTTTTTTTATCTGTACCCTTGTCTGCAATTTAAGTTTCCCACTTGGAATGATAACATGTCTGAATGAATCACTGTCCAGTGTTGCTCTGTATCTGATATACACACCCGTTTACGTTGCAGTGGTAAGCGTCTCCTGTGCCGATACCTACTTCACGCCGACTCTCCCCTGCCCTCCCTGCATGACTCAACCAGCGACTGAGAGAACCGATCAGATGTCCACTATCTCAGACATCTCACCATTGTTTGGGAAAACCTCCCACCACTCAGGTCATTATTCTTTTACTGCGCTGAAACTCTCCCAGAGTTGGATTCCCTGCTGCCCACTGAGGTCTGTTGATGGAGCTGAAATGGCCCGGCCTCACACCGCAGAGATTTTTGTTTTGGAATTGTGTCGGATTACGATTTGACTGTGGCGTTGGTGTAAAAGAGGTGAGGAGTGAGGCTGCTGCAGACACTGAGGAGCTCTGTTGCTCAGGAAGGTGAATGGACTTGGAATGAGAGGCGGTTTTATCAGTGGTAGTTTGGGGTGGATGGGAGTATGTGTGAAGCACTGGAAGCAGGGATGGGCCCATTCTTGGTTTAGCAGTATTTACCTGCTATATTTACTTCTACATTATAAACGCTTCATACGACACCGGGAGGGTTTGAGAAGCCCAAATTTTGTTGAATTGCTGAATTGGTCATTGTTGGGTCCATCAGTTACAACGTTGATGTAGTGATAGGTATTTTATTTTGAAAACTGATCTGATGCTCTATGTCCGTCCTGCGTTTGATTTCCTGTCTGACTCGATCTGTTCGTATCTTTAGCGGCTTCTGGAACACTTCTGAAACATGCTGCAGAATCGTTGTCATTGTCTGGAGTAGCGTTGTGTTCCAGTGTTAAATAATACCAGATATAAGGTGGTGCAAATTAGTTTCGCGTTGTTTCACCTCGTGTCAAACAAATGGCAGACTGGACGAGTTGGTGAAGGTTGCTGCACGCTCTGCCTGAACGACACAGGCAGGGAAGCAGAGACAGACAGGGACAGTCCACTGGCCCCATGCTCCCAATGGCCTGTCCAAATATGACAGTCAGTTGAGAATGTGTTTGTGTGTGTGTGTGTGTGTGTGTGTGTGTGTGTGTGTGTGAGAGAGAGTGAGTGAGTGAGTGAGTGAGTGGGCAAGGCAAGGCTGGGCAAATCAAAACACTGCTCTACACTGAAAAAAGATTTTACTCATATGAAATAGTAAAAAAAAAAAACAAAGTAGAAAATAAATATGTGGCAGTCAATGCTTGTATTTTAAAAAAAAAATCAATGTGTGAGCAATGACACTTATTGTATGCATCTGTTCATGCTTTCATCCATGCACTTATTACTTCTGATTGTTGATGCTCGACACATCAGGACTATGGACCAGTTACATTGGGCTTTTACAAACGACTAGCACACCACCTCTGTGCACGCTCTCCCCCTCTGGTCCAGAGATGCAGTGAGTAAATCTGGTAGACCAGCGCATCTCTAAATAACTCCCACAATGAACAGAAGTAGTTGAACCAGAGACTCTGTCTAGAACTTCATCACTTTTCTCTGAGTGTGACCAAAATAGACACACACAGTGTTCACCTGGAAATTCCTTCATTTCCTGTTGCAGAGGAAAGAGGATCCACAATAGCAGGCAGCTGGCAGGTTGAGCAGGAAGCAGGAAGTCAATCTGCTTCTGAACAGCTACAAGGATGAACAGACAGCTGAACTCTATGACAAGTGTTAATACAGAGGTGTTCAATTAGTACAAAAGCGCTCAGTTGAGCAAAACTTCCTGAAACGAAGATCCAAAACATTGTTTTCTCCCTTTTCCACTTTCCCCACTTATTTCTCTCCTCTCGTCTCTCACCAACTGACTCGAGTCACAATGATTGGCTGAGTAGCATCATGTGACCAGCGCCGTAAAGGCTAGAAAAGCTGTGTCGGTTAGAACAAGGTCCAAAACCAGGTAGGACGGCATGTGAGTCCAGATCCAGACCACGGTCCACATATTAGAGACCCCTGGTTTAGAATTAAAGTCAGGAAAGGTCCTCGCTCCCGTCAACTCTGCCCAAGTCATTGTTTTATTACTCTTGTATTATTTTAATTCTTCTTGTGATCTATTTAATTTACAATTTGAACTATTTACTCTGTTCTGACTTTATTGCATCTTATTAAGAAAAGTGTGACATAAAGTTATTATTATATTCATGACTTCAAGCGGAACCTTGTGTCCGCACAGTAACAACACCACACTCAGTTCTCAGCTGAATAAATGACGAGTGTTCTGTAACATTCCTGTGGCGTTTCAGTTCCTCTGACTTGTTAATTTCCAACTTTCCATCAGACATGCTTTGTGTGCATGTGTTTATAGAAGTGGGCCACTGAGAACAACCTAATTCTGCACTTGAGTGAGAAGTTCGGGGACCGTGGGCACATCCTGCCATGTGCCGTGCATGTGTACACACACACACACACACACACATGTGGCAGCCTGTAAACACGTATATAAAAGGACGTCTACTCATTTTCCATGATGCCAACCAACGCCATCTCACAGGAAGTTGATTTTTCTGCTCGCATAAGCAGAGCGAGGCTCCTGCTGTCACATCGCTCTGACCTCCAAACATCTCTGACCCGTTCAAACAGTTTCCTCTTGAACAACACGCTCACGTCAGCTCCGCAGACATGCTGCACGTTAACTGATCCACACGGACACAAGCGCTCATTGTCACAGTGTCCTCAGTTCAAGGTGAATAATTAAGAACTTTGACTTTCTCCTGAGCAGGTTAATAAAGGGAATAAGAGACGGCACTCATTTCCTGTTAAGAGATGAATGCACACTGTGTATTGGTTATTTAGTCTTAGATAAAATCAGGGCTTGGTGTTATTTGAAATGTCCCTATACTAGTGCCTGAATTTTGCTACAAAGAATATCTTTTCAATGTCTAACTATAATGAAAAAACACTTTTTTTCATTGAACAAAATAATCCAAGGTTCTCAACTGTTACTTTGCTTAAATAAAATACAGTCCAATACTGGCAAAATAATGCTGTAAATCAATAACTATCTGTTCAAAGAACAAGTAAAGACTATGAATTTACTTTCAGTCTGATGCAGTCTGACAGATAAACACAGTGTCTATAACTACGTGCTAGGAAACCCACACAGTTCATTGTGAGATTGCACAGATTGCGGTCGGCCCTGCTGGCACTGACAATCTTTTAACACATTTCTTTGTTTTTCCTCCAGTATCACAGTCACACCCAGCCATAGTAACGAGTGTGTTGCTGCATTCTGTGGGGGGTTGGTATCATGTGAGAAAATGATGTCAACACTCACCCCTCATACCATGACTGAGCCCCCCAAGTGAAAATAGTGCGTGTGCTTTGTGAAATGCTGAGCTCAGCGGTGCTGGGAGCGGTGTGCAGCTGCAAGAGCGAGGACTGCAGGCGACAGGAAATGTGTTGGTGAAGGTCGTCACTTGCATCTCCTCTAAATGGGAGAAGATCCCAGTTTTTACAGAATGGAAAATGGAATTTAAAGCTCCATATTTTCCTCTTCTTCCGTGTTTTATTTGAAGTGTTGATCCATCAGAAGATTTATTTGTGGTTTTAAGAGCCAAAAACCATCTCAGTGTAGTTTTACATCTCCTCCCTCAGGCTTCTCTCTGGAGCTCTGGAGCTCTCTGAGCCTCTCTTCTGATTAGCTGACTGGTTTCAGCAGAGAAATCAAATCCTGCAAGGTTGGACGGTGGGTCCAGGTGGGCGGGGGGGCATGGCTGAGGGTGGTGACTGCTTTGTTGTGACATCACAAAGTTCTAGAAGTCCTGACGGCTGGTTTTAAGGCTCAGTTTCTGAATACAGGCTGTGTGCATTTCTCTGTGCACTGAGGCTTTGATACTTTCACAGTATTAATATAGAACCTAGACCTGATCTTTAATCACACTACACATGGACAGAGACCTTTAGACTAAACCTATAACAATTTAATTTACTTGCATTTATGTTTTTTACATTGGCAAATACCAATTGTAAAAATTTGTCTCACATAATGAAATTATTACAATTAATGTTTTTTGCTATATATTGCTTGAAAGAATGTGTTATTTTATCATTTACCAAATAATTACTTTCAAAATTTCACTTACCAGCTTGATCCGGTTGGTTTGGGGTTGGGTAGAAGGAGGAGGTGCCAAAACTGGAAACACCGCAATTATTCTGCAACACTACTTCCCTATTTTCAAACCTGTGTCAGGCCTGTGGAACTGTATGGTTGGCATGTACAATATGTGTGTCCCAGAGGTCTTTAAACACAGGGAGTTGGGTGTCAGGTGTCAGGGTGAAGTTATGGGTGACATTATGTAGGGTAAGCAAACCGGCTAAACGTGTTCTTTACATTAGTATTTATTCATTTTCCAGCAATGCTCCATTCAGGACAGGAGCTGGGCAAATTTTAACTCTGAAATTCGGCAAAAGAAAATTGAAATGAATGTTCAGAATATTACAGCTGCTGGTTCTATTCTCCAGCCATTAAAACCTTTCTAGAAGGACATGATGGAAATATGGCATCAGGGACTGAAGTCATTATTGCTCCACACAGATTTAGTGTTTTCGTCACATGTGTCATGTATGTCATGATTTATTCTTTAAGCCTGTTTCCACTGCTTTTTGTTGTAGTTTGCTTTTGTTGAAACAACAACTTTTCCACCTCAGCCGAGCGTAAAGAACTTTTAAAAACCTTTTAAATTTCCTGCATTTTCACCCAAACTGAAACTTGACGTTTTTTGGTGATGAAATTAATCAAACAATCAAAAACATTCATGACGTGGTCAGAGACTGTGAGTTCACCTTTTGGCAGATTACATCAGGATGAGAAAGATGGAAGTGAAAGAGCAGTGCTTCCCCGTCCCTCACTACCACCACTGATGTGCCCTTGAGCAAGTCTCTTAACCCCCAACCAGAGTACCAAATATAAAAAGGATTTCCTTGATTTGAATCAACCAGAAGTCCTTCAGTCACAGATGGAGCCTGTGGCAGCTGAGACATTCATTCTGTCTACCTTCATCAGTAAACCTCCTGGAACACATACTTGAAGGATAACTCCAGCTCTTATTTGTATCATCCTTCCTCTCAGTTATATTGTGTTGTATTCGTCAAGGTAAAGCTGAACTCTGGGACACAGTGATATGATAGAGAGACAGGTCTGGAAACATGAGCAGTAACTCTCCTCACTGAATCCGCAGCTGATGGCTCGGCTTGTTGTAAGGTGAGGGGAAAAAACCCAAACTGTGTGTACTTCCAATTTAATTACTGTACATGTAAGCACAGCACAAATGGTCTCAGGAGGGGGGCGGGGTCGTTGCTATTTCTGACATCAGGCTCCAAGTGACGCACTTAAGACGTGGGGCTTCAGAAGGAAGCCAGCTCCTCTGCAGACAGAAAGAATGGACTCTCACACACACAAAGAGTTTTACGAGCTGTGGCCAAACATTGTGTGTGTGTGTGTGTGTGTGTGTGTGTGTGTGTGTGTGTGTGTGTGCGTGTTACAACAGCTGTAAGGCCATCAGCCGCGGCTGACACTGAGACAAAAGGACTCCCTCTCCTGTCAAAGGCCACACCAGAAGCCCAGGGCGTCCTTCGCTTCCTGTTTCTGTGTACAGTCTGTGTGGCAAACAAAGAGAAGGGGGAGCGGGGCAGAAACATGGAGAGCCGGAGAGGAAAAAAAACTCCTCTAACACCCAAACAGAGGTTTCATTGTGTGAGCTAATCTCACAGCATCTCCCGCAAAGAGCAGCAGTTTAAATCTGAGTCTATACGACTGCAGCAGCTGAAACAACATGAACTGACTGTTGTTAAAAAGTATCAAAACCAACATCTAAAAACCTCTCACCAACTTCATCTTCATGTTGGTTAATTCAGGTTCTGTCAGGTGATGTAGACGTCACGAGCACAAACACTGAGCCTCAGGCTGCGTCCACACAAACAACTTTTAGTTTTAAAGCGCATCTCTTTTACTACGTTCACTCCGACACCTGCCTCTCCTCCTGATTGGCTCTTGTCAGTCAAAGTGACCAGACAGTGGTGAATGCAGCGTGCATAATGACCAAAAGCAACACCACCAATTAGTCTGATCACTTGGACACAAACAGATTATTGATTATTAACAAAGCATGGCTCAAAAAGAGAGACAGATGAGCACCAAAGTAATCGATCATTAATCCTAATCCAGTTTGAAGTTTGAAATAATCGTGATACTGGTTTCAAGTCGTATCGCCTGGTTCATCCGAAATAAAATGTTCATGTTGTCAGTCATTCAAACAGTAATTCATGCCGTTGTAGCCCGATATCATCTGAAATAACTAACTGTCAGTGCAGCTACGTTTATTAAAAATAATTTATTGTTTAATTCACTGCCAATCACTTCAAACATCAGTGATGTCAGAGCAAAACATGTCACCAGCACATCTCTACAGATCACATCATCTGTCAAAGGCTGTAGGGGAGAATGAGGAGACACGGTGTGTGTGTGTGTGTGTGTGTGTGTCTCAATAAAGAAGTGTTAATTTCAGCATCAAGTCTAGCTGTTGAATCTGAACATAATCTGAGGCTTGGTTCAGTTACAGATGCATCAGCCATTATTCAGATTCATGCTGTGTGTGAGACATCTGACCAATCAGTGTGATGACGCTGCAGGAGGAATGTAAGGAGGTCTCAGCTGCATGGAGGGAAAATAAAAAAGACAGAAGCAGCGGGAATGAGGCTGCGCTCATTCACAAGCTGTTTATACAGTGAAGAACTTGTTCACTCAGACACTACAACTGCAGATCAGTGATATCAAACACGGCAGTTCTGCTGTAACAACGGGTGGTGGGTGGCGGGTCACCCCACACACACACACACACACACACACACATACACACACAAACCCACATGAAAACTCTCTTAACAGCTTCCTGTTGGTGGGAGGGGCTTACACTGCTCAACAAAGCTGGAGCAACAGACATGACATCATAAGAGCTTAAAGATGCTGCTAACAACATGTGCCATTAACTGAACCCACAGAGACATTGGGGGGAGACGGCACACGGCACACACAACAGCAACTGTGAAACACAAAGAGTGGTCAAACAAGGCGATGTCTGGACTGACCAGAGCACAGTGGAACCTACAGGTACCAGAGGTCATTCGTGCTATTAGCTTTATAACCTGTGTAAAATACATTCGGAGCAGTGCTTCTCAGACATCTTAGTATATACTAGTCTAAATAAACATGTTCTTTTAAATGTGGAGAATATGATTTTTAGGCCGGGGCATCTCCATAGCAACACAATGCTTAATTTTTGGTCTCTTGGTCTGTTGTCCTCACAGCTCTTTGTCTCTGCAGGGAGACAGGGAAGAGAGCAAAATGTCCAGCTACTGTTGTTAGGTCGGGTCGGGAACTAAACCCACGTTCCAAATTAAAACCAGTTCCAAAATGTTACGAACCAGGTACCCGTAAAAACAACTGAATTTCGATTCTGGTTATTAGTTTCCATATATCGGCAAGGATGTACATAGCTATCTGCCAGGACCTGTCTACGAGACTATGTCGCGCATCGATGCAACAGCATGTCTGTTGGATTAGATATGAGTTAGCCTGCGCAGCGTCAGGTGAGGGAGAGCAGAGACCGATGCCACCGTATGCTATATCTTAGCTTTTAGCTTCCTGCAACTGTCAGTCGCTGTTCAGCTGCAGAAGAACCGAGCCACATGCACAGTCCGAGCACATGAAAGAAATGGCTTTTCTTTGGCTGAGATGCCACTTTCAAACTAAGTCTGAGCTCATCCTGACATCACCCTCATTCACTCAGGAGGTAACAGGCAGGCTACAGCTGTGCATGATGTGCCAGCTTTAGCGGAGCTGCTACACTGGAGCAACACATCAATATTTAAGCTCGATGCGTTTATGCTTGGCTGCTCTGGACTGAATAAATCTGCCCTGTCACCCTTTCCCTTCTGGCCTGTCAATATGGACCTACAGCACACTGCAGTGTGGCTGCTGCTGCCTTTTCGCCGGCCCAGGATACCACGACACTGAGACACTCTGGTGACGTCCCATTCCACCAAGTACAACGCATCACCTGCTTTTGGATCTCACCATCACTGCCTCAAACAGGTTGCATGAAGAACCTGAAGCGTTCAACCACCTTCAGGAAACACGGAACCACTCGGCCTCTTTAACAGCCCCAACACTACACTGAGTGACTCATTGATTGCTGAGAAAAAGTCCATGGGCTACAGTCAATTAGTACAGTGGAAATTCCATTCCGCCTTTTGATCTGGGCGTGTTGTCCAGAGAGGGGGAAGCTCTTCAGTGTTAGACCAGATAAAGTGGAAATACCAGGGTCACCACGACCTTCAAACCACCACAAACCCCCTGAATTTGAACGCTACTTCCCAGATATTGAGCCATACAGTGCGGCCTCTATGAATGCGAGCCAGCTAATTAAATCCTGTTGTCACTCAGCTGATAGATATCTGCTAGCAGCAGTAATTTCGTGGTAATGAAACCAGCCTGACTCCTAATACTGTACTAGATACTTGCCATTAAGACCCAGTGTATTCTGACCAGGGAGCACAACAGCAGCCCTCTGTTAACTACACAACCTTGAGAACATGAGACACACTTTTCATCACCAGCTACTTGATGGCTGGATATGGGAGCAGCTCATCAGCTGCTGCAGAGATTAAGGAACACTGGAGGGAGATTATTTTTCACCATTTTTCATTTACAATACAACTGAGTGCGGGCAGTGATCCTGGACAAAGGCACCCTGATAACGTTGAGGGATACA
Source organism: Seriola lalandi dorsalis (assembly GCF_002814215.2). Lineage (NCBI taxonomy): Eukaryota > Metazoa > Chordata > Actinopteri > Carangiformes > Carangidae > Seriola > Seriola lalandi. The sequence goes on along the minus strand of NW_019525659.1, from coordinate 1,310,707 downwards.
CCAGACAACCTAGTGCAAATCCAGAACCTACCTAGCCCATGTCCATGTCTGTAAGACCTGAACCAACTGAACCCTTCTCAGCTAAACCTGACTGGTACTGCTATCTGGTACCTGAAACCCAGGACCAGTCCGGTGTGTTGTAGGTACAGTCGATGTCAATCAAAAACCATAACTTGGGAGGTCTCAGGTCAGGTTAAGGTCCCTGCACACTACAGTGTTGGACTGTAGACGTCTTATTTGACTTGATGATGGGTCCATCTCAGGAAGCAGGATTATTAATTAATCTGGGAGGCCCAGAAAACATTTTCAGTTATTGAGAAGTGAATTCACCTGCTGCTGAGAACAGGTCCAGGAAGGGAACAACTTACCCAGCATTGATGGCTGTGTTTTACAGCGACATGCATAATACATTGAATGCAGCATCACATCCTGTGTGCTGCTGCATTAAATGGTCATACCATTTCCAGTAGTAGCAGGAAGGCTCAGGGCAGTAAATGTCCGTCTAGGTTTGCATGCGAGTCAGCATGTATAGGAGCACTTAGACCACACTGAGCCTGACTGCTACTGGGTTATTGAGGTTAATAATCGTGTTGATATTTGTGCTTAAATAATCTAAATATTGAATGATATATAGATTTTTTTAATACACATTTTTCAAAGTTAGAAGGAAAAAATGGAATGAGGACATTTTTCTGTTGATAGATAAACAATATTTCAAACAGGAGTGATAAAACCTAATTCTGTACAGGTATTTTTCTTATGACATAGTTAATGTGTGGAAAATCTATTGAAAAACTGTTGCAAATGTTTTTAAAAGTAAAAACTGAAATATCACATTGATATAAGTATTCAGACCCTTTACTCAGGACTTATTGAAGCAGCTTTGGCAGAGATTACAGCCTCCAGTCTTTTCAGGTCTGATGTCACAAGCTTTGCACCTCTGGATCCTCTCAGACTCTGTCAGGTTGGATGGGGACCATCAGTGGACAGACATGTTCAAGTCTCTCCAGAGATGTTCAGTTCGGTTCAAGTCAGGACTCTGGCTGGACCAGTCTGAGGTCCTGAGCTCTGGTCCAGGTTTTCATCAAGGATCTCTCTGTACTTTGCTGCAATCAGCTTTGATTTAACTCCCGGCCAGTCTCCCCCCAAAACACCCCCACAGCCTGATGCTGCCTCCACCATGCTGGGATGGTGTTGTTCAGGTGATGACAGATGCCTGGTTTCATTCAAACATTCAACAGTTCAGTCCTGGTCTCATCAGACCAGAGAATCTGGTTTCTCTCAGTCTCAGAGTCCTTTAGGAAACTGAGGAGAGGCTTCGTCTGACTCTCTGGCATGAAGCTCAGATCAGTGGACAGCTGATGGTTGTGCTTTTGGAACTTTCTCTGGAGCTCAGAGTGACCATCAGTCAATTAAACCATCATTTCCAAATTGTATTATCAAGGATGAAAGAAACAGCATACAACAGATTTAAAATGAATGGGTTGGTGCATACAATCAGCACATGTTAATCTTAAGACCCAGTTCTTATTCAGGGTTACAGTTAATATCCCTACTGTGCTGAAAGTCTTCGTGCTCTCGGCCCTCTGCTGGTTTCTTGTATTTCACAGTATTTTGCTGATGGTTTTGTTGAAGAGATAATTCAAAATCAGGAGATAAACACAAACATAGTCATATTTTCCAGAAATGTAGCCCTGTTTGCTGCTGTTCATATCCTGGCCATTTCATTCACAAAGTCATATCTCACTCAGGAATGTTAACATGGCATTCCACATGATGGCCTTCCCTTGAACAGCCTGTTATTTCAGCTCACTAATTTGATAAACTGAAAACAAGGTCAGTGGGATCAGCGCTACCAGTTCAACTACTACACACACTGCTCCTGATTTATTAATAATAGTCTGGACTCTAGAGAGGAGGATAGACACTTTTTCAAAATCACTTCAACATCCTGACAACAAACAGTCACCTCTGGATAGAAAACTGCAGCCACCACAGGTTGAAACAAAGCAACCATCTTGGAAATTTTATCATTTTCTTTGTTATGTTTAACCACATTTCTTTGGTTGTCTCCATACAGACTGTACATAGACTAAATAGTTTAAACCCCTGATGATTAACACTGAAGTAACTTCCTCACAAGTCCAGATGCTGGAACAAAGACAGGTCACCAGTTCAAGGCATCGGACACCTTTACAAGAAGCACTTTTTACTTTTAGACGCGAGACGACTGATGAAGCTCCACATCCGTTTTTATGACTATAAAAAAGAACTTCTCGTTCATGTTGGCTCAGAGAGTAAAGTTCAATTCCATGACACCTGAGTGGACTCCATCTGCTGATGAAGATCATGCGATATGATCAAAGCTCAAGATTGTGTCAGATTGTAAAATACATTCATTACACTGGGTAATGAATGGTAGGAGCAGTATTGGTACTGGTGAGTTTGTACTGGGGAGTTCAAGTGTTTCCATTATTTTGTCCATCAGTTGTATTTCTTTACACTTGTGTACTATGTGTACTTGTGTAACTGCAGAGAGGAAGCCGTTTTCTTGCTCTAAAGCTCACTGTGTGTGACTGCTGTTAGCACTGGAATGTGGACTGGTCTAAACTGGGCCTCTAATACCACATTTAAAAAGGTCAACAGAGGTGGGGTTTTTCTTATTTATTATTATTTATGACATTTACTACAAACCCCACATCCACTTGCATCACTTTCCAACTCATATCACAGTGGTTTGTTTTGTTAATAAGCATTTCTCACCACTCAGACATTTGTCTCATTTGTTTCCACTATTTCTGCTCACTATGGAAATCAGCCTGCAGAGACATGAGCCTCTGATGGGTCATGATTTTCAAATGGTAAATGATATTATCATATTAAATAGTTTTTGCGACCACTGTCTTGTCTTAAAATAATATATTTTCTTTCTTCTTTTACTGGTGCCTGATAGATAGAAAACATGTTACTGCCAAGTGCTGCTGAAGCCTGTGTGGCGCTTTGAGATGGATGCTACTGTACAAACAGGAGAAACATGCAAAGCCAAAGACAGCTGTATTAAAACTGATATGTTGCTGTATGAGAAATACAGAAATCATTTTGGCCTATATCCCAATAACCAGAGGAGAAATGATCCATGTGTCTGTGTGGTTGATGGGGGAAGAGGTGGTGCAGCTCATTATACACCACGCTTTATAAGGTTTTCAGGTTTAACAGGTGTTATTGTGTATTATAGCTCAATCAGAGACAAGCACTGCATCCCTAAAGAACTTGATACCAAAACAGTTTGTGCAAGAAAAATTGTTGCGCCTTTTTTCCCCAATGAATATGAAATAGTATATTTTGCTCCCTAATAGGAGGATATGTGAACTGTGATAGATGACCTCAGCCATGACAAGTCTCCAACGTAGTGGTTGACTCATTGTTTAGATTCTACTGTTTGAACAGGAGCTTTAAGTTCATCTGTACACTCACACATGTAACCAGTGCAGTGGGACAGTTACTCTATTCATGTGTTGCAATCATGTAACTACTGATGGCATGAAGATGTGCCTAGAGGAAGTTACTTAACACCAGCACAGGACTTCTGCAATAAACTTCCCAGACATTCTGCACCTAAACTACAGCAAACTACCACGACCACATAAACATGACAAATGACCATGCAACATTTTCAGAGGCTGTAAAGAGAAGTAAGACACCGTTGGTATGAGGACCGACATATTTGAGGAAATATGCTTGTTATGAGCCATTTTCAGAAAAAAAGGATTTTAAATCAGTTTAATCTCTGCACAGATATTTTTCCTCAAAACAAAACAGAAAACAACCTTTCAGCTGCAAAACTGCCTCGTTAGCAAACTATACATTCAAAATCACATGGGTTTGTGAGGTGACAGCAACTTTACCATGACAACCGGACCTCTAACATGCTAATGCTTAAACTAAGGGTACATCCTCCATCCATACACATATTAAATACACATACAGCTATGGATGGCTCTGGGAATGGTTTAAATGTTAATTCATAGAAATACTAAAGGTAATATGATACCTGTGCAAACAATACACTTTTTATACACTGCGTGTTTAACAAAACTAAGAAGCTGAGTTTTGAAATGTTGTCAAAACACAAGCTGCTGTACTAGAGTTTTCTCTAACTAAAATACAAGAATAAGGGAATTAGATTAGGAATCTGACGGGACAGTCTTTGCCTCCTTTCAGGACTTTTACCGTTTTTGATACTCTGTGCCTCAGATACGTTCCTCAAATAAAGAACTGAAGTTAGATATCCAGCCCTAAACACAACATGCAAGAAAGACATCTGAGCAGTGTTAGAAGGTACCGCTGATGGAGCTAGGTTAGCTATGCTGCTAAGCTACGCAAAATAAGCCTTGAGGCTACCTCAGTACTGAACACAAACAAAACTGATACCAACAACTTCTCATCTGACTCCCAGTAAGAAAGCAGCTGAGATATTTTTGCAAACTGTCTAAGAATGCTAATAAATCCATTTTCCATAAATACACCATATACTTTTATTTATATGTCTGTGATAAACTGACTGAGAAGCAAAAAGAAATGTCAGAACACAAATGTCAAAAACATTGTAAACTGTTTGTCATGGAGAAACGTGGCAAAGTAAAATGTCCTGCTCACTGCATATCCTGACCAAAATATTTAAAAAGCTAATTTAATGGATATATATCAGCTCATAAATTGTAATCAGATTTATTTAAGATCACAAATATCAGTATTGGCCTCAAACATCAGTATCAGTCGGGTTACATTATTAATTCTGAAAGATGGTTTGCCTCTTATTTAGATGAAGCACTTGGGATTATAAAAGTTAAAAAGGGCAGCCACAGATTACATTCTGCACTTTATGAATGTCTACTATTCATAGCCGAGATGTTTACAGTACAGCCAGTAGAATAGCTCTGTATGCCGGAGTGAGTAAACCACTGCAAATTCATCAGGGCTCTGATGCATTAGTCAGACTACTGCTGCCAACAGTCACTTTGAAGTTTATCAAAATCTAACCTTGACAATTAAAGGCAGCTCAGGGTCAGATAAACACACTGCAGTTCAGCACGCTCCACTACAGATGACTCTTTAAACCCACAGATCAGGGCACTTATGGTTCACTTTGACAAAACCATCTTCCAAGAACAGTCGTCAGACACATGTTGCTACGAGCCAAGTGTCCTTCCAGCCGCTGATTTCACTGAAACAACAGCCACAGAGCAGAAACTAATCAGACAGGTCGGCTGTTGCTGAGTTCGCCTGGAGGGAACACTTGCATGATGGGACATGATTGAAGCTCAGACTGATAGAGCTTTCATACATGTACCGCAACCATGACTTACTCAGAGGAGCTGTGTGTCCCAATCAGTTGGACCGGACATTAAACGAAGGTCACCCTGCCACAGAGCGGGTCATTGTCCGCAGAATTCACAGCGAGGAAGTGAGCATGTTGAGGACATTTCTATCCTGTCTCCTGCAGGCTGTACCTAGGCGCCACTTCCCGCATTAACCCGGTGGAGTATTTCCAGTAGGTGAGGATGTGTCTGACAGGGACGATCTCTGCTTGTGTGAAAGAGAAACTCCGGGCCTCATTCATATGAGAAAACAGCTCGAGTTAAAGCCACTGACCAATTGACAATTACACCATATGGTCAAAAGTACATGGACATCAAGGTCTATATACTTGAGGTCAGGGGTCAGGAGTGGACACTGGATGTCACCGTTTACAATGTTCTTCAGTGTTTGTGTCAGCAGTTGGTGTTTGTCCCTTTCCTGTGTCAACATGACAAAGCCCCGCTACACAAAGCCAGCTCCATAAAGAAATGGTTTGGCCAGCATAGAGCCCTGAGTCCTGACCTCCACTCCACCCACACCTGTTGGATGAACTGAAACACAGACTGTGAGCCTGGCCTCATCACCCAACATCAGCGCTGGGCCTCACTATGCTGCTGTTGGAGCAGTCGGGCTATTCTTCTGTGGAAAACCTTCTGAGGAGAGTGGAGGCTGCTGAGCGCCTCCAACTATCACATATGAAGGAAACGTGACAGGCCCACATACATATATATCTGGCCATATAGCGTATAAGGCTGAGTGATATGCAAAAAAATCATATTGGGATTATTTGACAGACACAATTTTCACTGACAAAAATATAAAAATGATGATGATGTGGTTTTTGCTGCAGTTTGTACCAAACATGTTGCTATATGTCTGGGGTATATATTTTGCAGGCTGGGTGTCTCTGCAGCACCACAGTGCTTCATTTATAATGATATACTGCAACACATTTTACCATTATCAAAAAAAAAAACTGCAGCCTGTTCAGCCTTAATAATGAACCTACAAATGAGGGTGAATTATATAGAAAAAAATACAAATCAAGAAAACTGATTAAGTTTTCACTGCACACTACAGAACAGCCACTTGTAACAGAAAATGGCTTTCAGTCAGAATGTGCCATTCACCAGAGAATCACCTGACCAGTAACAACACCTGTAACCAACCTCAAGTCATTTTAATAAGACATCAGCCTCCTTTCAGCCACAGACCGGCTCAGGACTTAAGTCTGTCCACGCTACTGAAACACAAAGCAGTGGTGCAGACTTACTGTGACCTAGAAGGAGCATTCAAGGAAAAGACTGCCAGTTTCTACGCACAGCACATGGCCTGGAATGAATTCAAAGTCTGTGGTATTTAAGGATGATTTGAGGGCAGTCCTCTGGGAAAAGGTGGTGTACAGTCCCTCTTGATACCAAGACGTTTTAAGCTGATTTATAGCCTAATATTATGAGCGGTAAACCCGCCCGGCGTCACGACTCTCTCAGCCCGTGTGGCGCTTACCTTGTCCAGCTCATCGTGCAGCTCCGACAGGGTGGGTCTGATGAGTTTCTCCCCCAGCGGTGCCGCTGTCTGCCGGTAGAAATCGATGTTGGGCACGGCATCGATGGTGTTGTGACCGAAAGTCCTTAGGTAGTAGGTGTTGGTGTGGGTGTCATAGTGATAGTGATGCTGGCCGCATGTGGATGAATGCAAGCTCGTCTCGCTCATCACCGTGTCCCCGTTCTGCAGCCCCTCAGCCGGCGGTGCCTCCGGAGAGGCCGCGCTCCCCGCTCCGCTCGGATCCGCGAAGTTCACCACCCGAAACCGGCCTTTGGCTTCCTCTCCACCGGCCCCCGAATCAGCACCCGGACACTCTTGAGGAGCCTTTTCGCCGGATGGGACCGATGAGGAGGCGTCAGAGTTCGGGGACTTGTCTTCGGCGGCGCCCGCTGCCTCAGCCACAAGGTCCACCTGGAAACGGCTCTGACTGGGCGTCGGACCGGGCGGCCTCTGCCCCGCATCAGGGGCTAGAAAATCATGTTCTGTCGCAGTGTTCTCTGGCGGGGCGGAAGGCGCGGAGGATGGCGCAGACATGGCACAAGAAGAAACACCAATGAACGCAAAAACCGTATAGAAAAAGCCACGTTATGGCCAGTTAGACTAACTGGAGGAAGTGTGGAAGCCCGGGAGACGCCCAGTGAAAAACGAAGAACTGGCTTCCTCTGTCCGGGGACGAACAGGCTGCTCCGCCTGGTCAGAAAAGGCGCAAGGCAGACGTTCGCAGAGCGGTAATAGTGAACGATAGCTCGCTAGCTAACTCGGAACATGAGGCTACAGGCTGGAAACTTTCAGCCACTCTCCTCCTCCGTCTTCTTCTTCTTCCTCTGAGGCAGTAAATCTAAAATCCCCCGGGTTACTTTCCCTCGCTCGCAGCCACTGGACTAAATCCCGTCCAGCTCTGGTCTTTTCTGTTGTTCGGAGAAGGATGCTGTTGTCGACCTTGCCGCAGCTCCTCCTAGACTCCCAGAGCTTCCCTCGCTGGTATTATACACACTGCAGTCGGCATCACTGAAGGGTGGGCTCCCGCTGTGAGCGACCTCGCGAGATGTCATCGATCGCGTCTCCTTTCCTTTTTTTCCGGAGGAGGGAAATGTCGCGAGAAGACATCACAATACCCAAACAGGAGGAGTTACGTCGTCAGGCTCCCGTGGGAGGAAGAAAAGGGGCAGAGGAGGGGAGGGTGAAACTGCACCAACAGGCCGACCGATATCTCTCTGTGTACCGCTGTGGTTAGTGTGTGGATGGGTTAACACTTCCTTTGTTGAAGTGTATTGTAGCTAAGGTGGTCCAAGCCTTTTAGGGCCTAACCAGAAAATTATTTATTCACCACACCTGTGCCTCAGGCCCCCCCTCAGCACATATGTTAACCTCTACTAGGTCACAGTTAAACATATGTCTCAGAAACTGCAGTGCACATGTCACACAGCTGTTCGAGTAGGCTAACCTCTGGAAAAATGATAGAGGCAGCTGTTATTCAACAGCACAGCATTGGGTACCACTTTACAATAAGACTAACCTTATAAAATATTTATAAATGGTTCACAATTAGGTTATTAATTTAGTTGTTAACACTTTATAAATCATAAACTACAATAAACAAGTTTTAACTCCGTTTTCATACATTGATGCAGCTCACTATTTGGCAAGATCAAGTTAATGCTCACTAGGCTACTCATTAATCTTACTAATGAGTTACTACCATTTATAACTTGTGAAAGTAGTAAGTCATTAATAAATGATGATGTGTTTTACCCTTTTACCAGTTATAAATGTTTGTAACTGATAAGTAAGTGGTTGTAAAGATGAGAAGAAGAAACATGAAGATGATGGAGGGAGAATCACAGAGATGTGAACAGTGGGACAAAGAATGGGTGAGCAGTTCACCAGGTAAAGGAAG
>NW_019525659.1:1301296-1301857 GCF_002814215.2 Seriola lalandi dorsalis | reverse complement strand
TCAAAGTTTGCTTCAGAGTTTTCACCGGGTGAACCAGCTGATCATGCAGATGATGTCACAGGACTAAACTGTTGTAGAACATCTACATTGCTTAATGCAATCAACATCATGTAACCAATTTTAGTTCCTTGCTTTTAAACCACTGGATCTTCTACAGGCAAAGGATCCTTCAGTTCCATATTTTAATTCATTCTAAATATGTTGTACACTTCAAATGATATTAGTTTTTGTTCTGCGGGTATTTTTTAAGAGGCCAAAAGACCCTGTCCACAGCAGCGCAGCACTCAGCTCCTGCTGCTTCACTCCTGCAGGTGATACACTGACTATATATTTATTTTTTTCTTTTATTCACTCTTGTTTTTTTATATAATTTTCCTTTTTTCACTTTTTAATTTGAATTAATATTAGTTATTACAAATTAATATTAAAGTATATGAATGTTTTATGTTTAATATAATTGATGCGTACATAACAATTTATTATTAGTATTATTTTCTGTACAGAGACCTGTCTCTTATACACATCTCTCATTAGTTATTGAGCTTCCTTTGTTTTCTCCAT
>NW_019525659.1:1272965-1301272 GCF_002814215.2 Seriola lalandi dorsalis | reverse complement strand
GGACGGTGGTTCATTGATAGTAACTGAACAAAAGTGATGAAGCAGCAGGTACAAATGCTGATGATGGAGAAAACAAAGGAAGCTCAATAACTAATGAGACATGAGGCTGAACAGTACAGAGACATGTGGGCTCACTATTTGGCAAGCAGCAGGTCACTGTTACCCTTTTTAATCTAACGTGTTATAACAGCTAATAAATGATTTATAAGTGTTAAGAAGCAAATTAATAAACTAGTTATACACCATTCCTAAATGTAAAGTGGTACCCAAACATTGTTCCATGCATCTTTAGTGGCATCTAGTAGTGGCATTAGAGATGTAAAAAAGTACACAACAAACCAACATAAAAGCATCTAAAACAAGTTGATCTTTATATAGAAATTATCTTTTCAATGTTCAAATGTACAGAGCACCAGTCAACCAGTAGATCTACGTCAATGAAAATTGCCCAGCCTTCAACAAGGTTAGGTGCAAAACATTTCAGTACTTCAGTATTTAAACAAACAGAAAACACAAGTATAGTAAAGTACATACAAAATTAGATACATTAGATTCAGTAAAACGCTCAAAATGTTGAACAATGATTGAAAAAGTAATTAAAATTTAAGAAATTATTACTTTTTTTCTTTTTAATATTTGTAGAATTTAAAATACAAGTAAAAACACTGCATTCAAATGATCACTTAAATAAAAGTAGAGAAGTATTATTGGCTAAATGCGTCAGAGTATTTATGCAAAGCTATTGTTATGTTATTGGATTATTATTACTGATTCATGCATGTGTGATTAGTATTTAACTGTGAGGTGTGAAGCTAATTTACCTACTATACTGTTGGTTATTTTAATCAATAACAATGCATCATATTTTATAAGCTGATCATGTGTTAAAATCATAATCAGAAAAGTATATTTAGTTACAGCTGGCAGATAAAAGTAAAAAGTACAAGATTTCAAAAGTTTTAGGGTAGAAGTGGAAAGAGGAATAAAATTGAAATAATCAGTCAATACAGTTATACTCATTGTGTTAGCTACAATCCACCACTGATTATAACTGATAGTGAAAGATGAAGATTCATAGTGAAAAAACAAGTATAAGGTGTGACTGTGCTGTAAATTACAACAAATCAACATAAAAGCAAACAAAGTGTGTCCAGCCCACAGCTCTCATACCACTGTATTTGGCTGCAGCAGGCAGCTGTTCTCAGATACAGCAAGCAGACACAGTCAGAGAGCAGTTGGTGAACATAGTGGAGCATTTAGCAGCTAAAAAGCCAGATATTTCCCTCAAAGGCTGGATGAGACTAAACACAGAGCTAAAAGAGAGGGAACACTGGACTTAGATTCATCCGGTGACACAAACGCAACCTCAAATGAATGATAAGTTCCTCTTTATCTTCAGAATGTGTAAATAAGCAATTGCTTGATGTAAAGTTTGCTGTATGAATTCAAAGGTCTTAACTTGTTTTTGCCAAAAGAAATCAGTCACTGCAGGTTTAAGAGAGGAAACCACTTTAGATTTCAGGGGGGCAGGTGGGCGGGGCTTGGGGCGTGGCTGAGAGCAGGGACTGCTTTGTTGTGACATCACAAAGTTCCAGAAGTCCTGACGACTGGTTTTAAGGCTCAGTTTCTGAATACAGGCTGTGTGCATTTCTCTGTGGACTGAGGCACACATTTTGTCTAAAATTAGATGAGTTCTCCTTTAATCCACTGGAATTTTAATTCTCCAAGCTGTAGTGATATTTCAGACAATGATGTTATTTCGCCTTTGTGTCAACAGTCTGTGTTTGTCCCTCTCCAGTTTCAGTATGACAGTGTACACAGAAATGTAACATATGACATATATGTCCCTATATCGAGAGTGATGTTGTCATATATGTCACCTATAGGGGATATATTATTATCATATATATACAAATATATAAAGACTTAAGTTATAACATATCGGAAATATTAACAGTAAACTTTATATATTAAAATGAGCTATATGATGAATTTTCATATGATATAATGTATTGCGACCATATTTGTTAACGATATATGTTTAATTTATAAATGCAAGTTTATTAAAACAACATGCTTTATAACTTTTAATATACATTTTAAAAGTAGTAGTTTATATGTTTTTCTTATTAATTTTACACATTCTATCTTTTGTATAAATATATATCATATCAACATATAGTGAAATGCTTTGGCATGGACATATATCTATGTAACATATGTCTACAATATAAGCATACATACATAAAGGTATGTATAGACCTAGTATATTTCAATATTACATATATGCAAATGTAATATATGTGCATATATTTCATCTGCATATGGGCGGGTTTCCAACATATAGAGGAAACCAGAACACATCCACATCCTTCATCCTGACCTATAAAATCCTGTAGTAACGGCCATGTACAGTAATGTAGCTGAAGGATAATTAAATTCTCCATCATCAGCTTAGTTTTGCAGGATGTGTCACTCTTCAAATGTGAGTTTAAATTACTTTTCATCACAATATCTTACAGTAACAAGACAAGAACCAAGCAGAAATAACTCTAAATGGAAAGAGGTCAGTGTAAGGAGCGTGAGCTGACCCACTGATTATGCTGACCTTATGATAATACCTTGTGAGACATCATCGCTCCACTTTGTCTCTCAAATTGAATCACTATAATCAGGTTTAGCTGTTCTGGTGGTAAATCGAATTAGACTTATTGACTTCATACTCATCAACAACTTAATGCTATTACAATTGCCATTAATACAAAATACGATATTTTACAGTTTTTACACACAAAGTAGCTGGATACACCCCCACCATTACCTCATAGCATAGCTCAGCTAGTGAGGGTGGAGGGTGAAGACTAGGCTGATCAACAAGGGCCGACATTAAGGCTGAATCCAAGAAAGTTTATATGAGGATGAGTTTTTGCTTTTGTCAAAATAAAGGCTGTTATCAACAGAACTGACTGTTAAAGACGTATTCTGTCACCTGTATCCTTTACATGCAAAACAGTGTTTGTTGCTCTTTAAACAGTGTAGACCACAGAGTTTACGCAGCTCAGTGAATATTTGTGGGTCAACACATTAGTTATGATGTCATATACATTCACTGCTGCCACCACTGACCAAGTACAGGAGGAGTGTGTAATATCAAGTGTTTCCAAATCACAATGAAAAATGTCACAGAACAAACCACTGTCTCTTTCTGAAGTAGGAAACTTTATTGATCATTGAAAAGGTGACAGGATGGAAATGGAACAGTTTCATATCCAGGCTGCCAGCATCAAATCAATGAACAATCAACTGAATGAATTATCATCCTGTTTCTCCATGTTAGGATTGTCACCCATTGGGCCCGGTCCCAATGGGTCCTGTATCCACCAGCGCTTGGTTTGTCCATTCTGGGCTACTGTAGAAACATGAACACGACGGGTTCCTTGGAAGAGGAACTTCTCCTTATGTAGATAATAGGAGTGTAACGATCCTGAAACTGAGACAGAAACTTCCATACAAATGTCCATGATGCTGAAAACAAACGCCACTTTGTCTTGGTGAAATCAACACTAAAACTAAATAAAAAGTAAACCTGAAAGGTGTAAAAACAAGAACAGTGTTTCAGTGAACAGGTCAGTGAATCCACAGGGAGGTGCAGTGATGCTAGGTTAACAGTAACAGCTGTACTAGATCAGATTAGAGAGGGTGGTTCTGTTCAGATAGTTTGGAAATGCGGTGAGTCAGTCTGTGTGTTACTGCAGAGCAGATACATGGACACTGTGACAGACACATACAGTAACTGTGCACAGAGATGGTCACAGCTGTAGCTTCTAAGACGACTAAAATACTTTTAGTTTCTGTTGACTAAAACTAACAAAACTCAAATAAAAAAAATACTAAAAGTAATACACATTTTCATCAAAAGACTAAAACCAGTTGTCAAATTTAAGCCTGCTTCACTGTGCTGATAAAATCTGTGTTTCATAATCATGACATCATCTGACAAAATCAACATAAATCCAGGCTCTGCTGTGTGTTCAGCTATATTGACATTTAAAATGACCAATCACAGTGAGGGTTAGAGGCGACTACAGGACATCTTTTAACTTCTCTGGCACAAGGACCCTGACCCACACTACAAACAGGGAGGGTCCCTGTCCTGTGGAAAGGATAATATCTTGTTCCGGTACCTAAAGTAGGACGACCGGCTGAGATAAATGACTACAGACCAGCGGCCCTCACATCAAACATCATGAAGACCCTGGAGTGGCTGCTTCTCCACCTTCTGAGGTCACATGCTGAACATGCACTAGACCCCCTACAGTTCGCCTACAAAGAACATATTGGAGCGGATGATGCCGTCCTTTAGATGCTCCACCGGCCCATTTTTACTTGGATGAGCCATGTAGTTACATGAGGATTATGTTCTTTGATTTCTCAAGTGCATTTAACACCATCAAACCCCCCCATTCTTAAAGACAAGCTGGAAGGGGATGGGGGTGGATCCCTGCTTCACGTCCTGGATTGTGGATTACCTGACAAGACCACCACAGTACGCCAGGCTGGGTAACTGTGTCTCAGGGACAGTGATGAGCAGCACTGGGGCTCCACAGGGGACTGTTCTGCGTCCTGCCACATCCACAAATACTCGGATGACACAGCTATTGTGGCGCATATCAGGAACGGGCAGGAAGAGGAGTACAGGGATCTGACGATGGCCTTCAGTGAATGGAGCGACAAGAACTGCCTCCTTCTGGACACCTCCAAGACCAAGGAGATGGTCATGGACTTTCTAGGTCTAGGCCCACCCTTCAGCCAGTCAACATTCGAGGGAAGGACGTTGAGGTGGTGCACAATTATAAATACCTAGGTGTGTACCTAGACAGTAAACTGGACTGGTCCCTGAACATGGATGCCAACTACCTGAAGGGGCAGAGCCGGCTCTTTTTCCTCAGGAGACTCAGGTCCTTTGACGTCTGCAGTGAAATGCTGCACATGTTTTATCAGTCAGTGGTGGTAAAAAAGTCTGGGTCTGTGCTTGGCAGGAGTCTGGACTCACTCAGGACTGTTGTGGAGAGATGCATGCAATGTAAGATGGAGGTCATCTTGGACAATACCAACCATCCTCTCCACAACATTCTGGCAGGACAGAGAAGCAGCTACAGCTACAGCAAACGTCTCATCTTACTGCGCTGCAGAACAGAGAGGTTCAGGAGATCCTTTGTTCCCACTGCCATCAGGCTATACAACACCTAACCCTAAACCTATCTATCTATCTATCTATCTATCTATCTATCTATCTATCTATCTATCTATCTATCTATCTATCTATCTATCTATCTATCTATCTATCTATCTATCTATCTGTCATGGTTTGCTATGGCAGACACTTTTTGTTAGTTTTGTTTTGGACTTTCTCACTTCCTGTTTTATTTTGTAATAAGGTTTCCTTGTGTGTCTCAGTGTTTTGCTTCCTGTCTTGGTCTTGTTTGTGTGGTGATTGTCTGCCCCACCCTAATGTGTTTCACCTGTGTGCAATCACCCTTGCCTCCTTTGTCTATATAGTGTTTGTGCTCCCCTTTATCATGGTCGGTTGTCTTTCTGTTGTTGTCTCTCTGTTGTTCTCTGGAATTTGTGTCAAATAAACCTGTTTGCACTGTCCCCAATGTGTTGGCTGCATTTGGGTCCTACTTACCACTAAATTTGACTCTATCTATCTATCTATCTATCTATCTATCTATCTATCTATCTATCTATCTATCTATCTATCTCTATTATTAATGCCAAACACTCTGAAACACAGAGCTGTTGTTTTCAGATTGACACACTTTGGAGGCCATTTTGGGGAAAAAAAGATGGTTTCCCAAAGATGTTTCAGACTGTTCAGTGGTGTTGGTCCAGTCTTCATGTTGCTCACAGATCAGTTTAATGTCAGACTGTTTCACAAAAATAAAGACAAACTTATTTTAAGCTAAAAACATTAGATGCCTTAGCCTCAGACTAACTCAGGCCTAAGACCAATGTTACCATGGTAACAATCAATGACACCTGTGCTGACTAGTAGCAACCAACAGGCTAAACACACTTTCTGCTGAGGTAAACAGAGCAGAGAGGTTGGATATGGTTCCTGAGTCGCCATTTTTTTATTTTTAAAAATGTCTTAATTTACCCAGAATTCATTGTACCACAGTCCAACTCAAGGTAGTCAAGAACTAAACTGCTTTGTGCAAAGGTTGAATTTAGACTCAGTCTATCTGAAGTCTGACTGTTTGTTATATTTAAGCCACAGTCAGTCTGTCTTTGTGAAACCAGCCCCTGTTTTAGGGGGAGGAAGAAAACATGAAAAGAATTTTTGTGTGGATGGAAGGTGTGTTTATAAATTTATGCAGATAGATGTGAACGTATTCTGTCAGACATGAACACAAGAGTGAGCATATACAGTATAAGGCTTGCAGGGCTTCTAATAGAGCCAAGTGTTGGACACACAGATAGACTGACCAAACAACATCACAATCCATTTCTGTCATCCACATCTGTAATGGCTCAAACAGTAGGACATGTAGGACATAGGGACACAGAAATAGCAGGTCCATGACCCTGCTCAGGTCTACGGTTTCCCAGCCTGGTCTGGCTGGCTGCTTGTACTGCAGCAGGGTGTCATGCTGACAATCACACTGTGACAGCTTGGCTATATCTTTTCACAGCAGCCATGAAGGTCAGACCCCCCAGATAGTTTCTCCTGCTCATTAGCCAGGAGGACCACTAATCCAGTTAATGCTGCTCTCTTCAGCAGGAGATCATTACTAAATCCTCTGCTATTCACAATGCCCCGACACCAAAACACTGCATGTGTGCTTCAAATAATCACTCACTATCGTTTGACTCGGACCAAAATCTTATTTAAAAACTTTTATAGGTATATAAGTTTTATTTGGGTAGCATAGAGTTTCCAATACACAGCATCACAAACTCAGAATAAGAAGTGTTGACTGGTCTGCTCGGAATATGAGTTACTATCATCCCACAGTTACAACACAACAGAGTTTAATTTCACATTGATTTGGCTGCTCTTGAAAAGTACAGTTTTTTTTTTCTTGGTTCCTAACACCAATACAAGTAAGTAGTATTTTAGTAGTATCCTACCGGATTGTGGTTCCTTCTTCTTCTTCCTCCTGGTATAGAACATAAAGATGTGAATTTAGAACTAGTGAAAAATTATTTTGTCCCACTGTAGTGTTGTATGTAAAGTTGTGTACAAAAGTCTGAGACACTTTCTCAAGTGATGTGTTGGTTAAATCACTCAAAAACACACACAAACAAAGTAGAGGAGTGTGAGAGATAACTGTGTGCACAGATGCACAGATGCACAGCCATTATATCTCTGTATACTGGAAGATGCAGAGAGGTGGAAACAAGAAAATCTGTGATGTGTGATAAACATGGTTAAATGTGTCATATTTAGATTTGATTAGAACTTTGATTCAGATTTCAGATCTTTTTGATAATGAGTGGAACAGGAGGAGAGAAATGACATAATCCTTGGCGTCACTGTGAGAGGAATAATGGGTCTAAGTTAATTGGGCCTGAACATGCGGAGGCCCTCACAAAGACTGAAGTCAAAACACTGCTTTTATCTGTAATAACTAACATGATGAGTAAACTGTTACTGTTGACTGAATAAATAGTTTAACTAACATCAAGAAGTCTGTGTTGTCATCCATTATATCTAAGTATTATATAATATATGATATTATTTTGGTAAGATGCTTGTATCAGTTCACTGCAGTGTTCTAAACAGTTTTAAAATAAACTTGTAAAAGTGAATGAAGTTTGACTACATTATTATTTAAAGTACTTCCTGTATTAAAGTCAATGATCTAACAGCTGGTCCTTTGTCTTCAGTCCTAATCTGTTTGTGAATCTGTTTTATCCTGTTGCTCATGTTGGGAACTAATTCACCATAGTTCTGCAAATATGACTAAATTTGATTATTTTTTCTATTATGAAACACAGTGATACTCTGATCCTGTCTCAGTGTATTGACCAGAGTAAGATGGCTGCACACAGTATAAAAGGAATAATGTTGTAAAACCTCATAGTGAAAGCTTCACAGTCATTAGGCCACAACTTATTCTGAGACTTCTGATGTGTGACCATTGATGTGTTCCTATGAAAAGAGGTGGCCTATACAACTGCGTTTCCCAGAAAATATGTTTTTATGCAACTAAACTGTAAAAGTCAAAAGCAGTCATTAGGAGGTGGTTGAAGTGGATGGTGGATGTGCCAGGTGCACTACTTCACATACAGAGTCCCATCTGTGGTTTAGGCAACAACAGCTCTTTGGTTGAGGTCAGTGAAAGATGGAGGTTTTGGTTAAATGTTGATCAACAACAACAATAGGTTGTGTCTGAAGTCACTGTCGTAGGATGGTTAAACTGAAGTGAGACTGAGTCTGAACCGAACCAGAAAACAGTTTAATAAAGCTGGAGTCACCACAAGAGTTGTTCTGTGAGATCAGATATATTGGTGTGTGAAGTTTTACCGGTATGTTCAGTATCAACATATCTATGAATTGCCAAATGTAAATTACATGATGCTCTTAGAAAACGTGACGTAACACAAAGGAGCACCCTCTTGTGGAGAAATGTTTCGTTTCTGTTCGGTGAATGTGGAGACGTTGAGGAAGGACACTTTAATTTGTGACAGAGAACAATGTGGCTGAGAAGTGATCACACAGAGGGATTGTAGTCATGGATGTAATGACCACACACATTGTTTTGTCTCCCTCTGGGTGATCCAGTTATTTGTTTATGTAAATCCTCTTTATAAGGTCAGGCTCATGAAACAGGACTGCTGAGTCAGCAACACTGCAGAAAGAAACTCAGAACAGCTGGTCTGACCTCAGACCATGTTTCAGACATGAGGAGCTTCTGGGATTTTGATAAGACGTCCCAAGTGTCCTGTGGACCAGTTGCTCAGATGCGATGTGTGATTTCAAATGGGCATGGCTGTGATTTTTAATTTGTATTCTCCTATCATATTGAGATCTTATTCAAAGCACATTTTGGATGTGTTTTCTTATAATATGCTAAAATGCTTCTTTGTCAATTTTTCCATCCATCCATCCAAAAAAAAAAGTAATTTTTAAAAAAGTAACATTTGCCCCTGACCAACTGACTTATTTAGGATATTATATTCAACCTGTGATATAGACATATAATATACAGTATATCAAATGGATTCAAGTCAAGTCAAGTCATTTTTATTTGTATAGCGCCAATGCACATCATAAGTTATCTCAATCTCAGTTATCGCAATTTTTAAATAGAGCAGGTCTAGACCTTCTCTTTATAATATTATTTACAGAGACCTAACAATTCCCACCAAGAGCAAGTGCTTGGTGACAGTTGCAAGGAAAGACTTCCTTTTAAGAGGCAGAGAGAGAGAGAGAGAGAGAGAGCAAGAGAGAGCACAGAGGAAAAGATCAAGAGCGTGCAATGATAGCAATATTAATAAAAGTGATAGTACCGGCAGTAACAGCAATAGTAATGTAATGGCAACTTTAGTTCTCCTTCTGATAAAAGTAGTGTTGACAGCTAATAGCATTAATAATTCTGACTGATTGCAACTAGTCTGTTCCATTATCTGCTACCCTGCTGCCTGCTCCTGAGTCAGCTAGCTCCAGGCCCATTAGCCTCCAGACTGTTTCCCAGCCTGTCTCCAAGCTTAGACTCTAGCCATAGAAAGATGGACGTAACCTCTGTTCTGAATCTCAGAGTGAGCTGCTCCACAATTGCCATCTTGGCAGAGTCTGACTCTGCCCGTAACTCCCAACTAATCCAAAAATGGTCAAAGAGGTGGGTGTGTGTGTGGCGCTGAGACTTCAGTTCATGCTGGTTTGTGGCAAGCATAGACTCACCCACCTGTCAAGAGCATCCTGAGAAGCTTCATCACGTCCTGGTCTGGAAACTGCACCATCTTCGACTGCAGCTTACTGCAACGAACAGTGAGGACAGCTGAGAAGATCATCTTTCTTCCTCCGTTACACACATTTACACCTCACACTCTCCACTGGAAATTCTAAATCTATGTCAGGACATTTTACATAAACTTTCAGTCTTCTCTGTTCAGTGTCGTGTTTCTTATCTCCTCTTATGATGAGACATTTGAAGGACTCGGCCCATGTTGCCAATTTTCTCCATTCCAAGAACAGGACTGATAATCTTGGTGATGGTGTGTGATTACAGAATAAGTGTGGTCATTATGAGATTATGAGAAACAGGAAACAAGTTGTGACTGAAAAAGTCCCAGTAACAGCTCTGTCTAAATGCTGCCACTTATCTGACTCCCAAAGGAACACCTAGTAACAGAGAAACTACACAACTGTCCCTCTGTGAAAAGTCACTCCTATCATTACACACTTGTGCAATTAAGTTAACACACTGAAAAGGAAACTCACTGTATAGTATGTAGGCTTGGTGCGTTTGTTGGACACTGGCAGGTGGAGTATTTCAGAGCCATGTTTAAGTCAGAGAAGCTGGAGATCCCACTGATCTGTATCTGCCTGCTCACCTCAGCTCATCGTCCCCATAGACTCCCATGTTAAAATGTCCAACTTTACAGCACAAATAAACATGTTTACAGCCTGGTACAAAAAAAATGTGGTCTTTGTAGCTAATTTCCTCCTTCATGACACCTGTTTATAAAACTCACCTCAGATTTTATTAAAGGTGCAACATGTAAGATCTGGCCAGAATTTTAGTTTCAAATTTTCAAAAAATGAATTAACACTACCAACAGTATGTGAAGGAGCCACAGTGATGATGTCATGACCAAGACCTCCATCTATTGTATTTCAGCGATATCTACTAGCCCCTAACCAACTAGCTTCATGACACTAGATGCTGTGCGAGTCAGTGTAGCATCTAGTCTGTTCTCAGTCCCATGAAGAAGAAGAGCTTGTTCAGTTTCAACCAAAGCTAGGTTACAGGCACATTTAGTGCAAACCTGTAAAACTTCATGCAATTTCACCTCTAGTGGAGTCCATGTTTTACTGCTATAAATCTTCAAGCCAAATATCCAGTTCAATGAAATTTGGAATATATGTGCACATAGTGACACTGGGCAAACCTGCAAAATTGTCATGTCATGCAATTTCACCAAAGGGTGGTGTTTCAGCAAGTACTGTAACATATCCTACTTTTATGCTCTCTAACTTTCCCAATACTACACAAACTTTAAATGACACATATTTCAGTGACATGTAAAGAGACCTGAAGCATTTCTTATTTTCCAGATTATTTTATCTGTTGGTCTCTCAATTGTTTCTGACTTCTCTATCGTGTGTGGGTCTCAGCTTTGAGCCCATTGGTTCAAAAAATGGCTCATTCATTTAAACAGCCGGCCACTCTACTTTTTAGCAGATGTTACCGAAACATAAGGAAATATTTCCTTTCTTAGGGACCACAGTCAGCAATGTATTAATCCACACATGGAGCGCACTGTGCCAAAGAGGAATAAGCTAGATCAGGATGTCATTCATTGCAGGATATATTCATTCATATGGGATTTGTTGACAATAAGAAAAATACAGAATATCACCATTTGTATGTCCCTTAATGTAATGTAGTGTTACTGTATGTGGAAAAGGGTATCAGTCTAAGTATCAAGGATTTCTAAAATACAGATGCAAGAAATCTGATTTGAAATGATTAAAAATAATGAAATGTTCAGTATTTTGTGAAACTGCAGAAAGTGTCTCTGCAACCTCCTGATCATCAGAGTAGTTGATATCACACTCTTTCTACAGTTTGTGGTCAGAATCCTTTAAAGGTTCCTTGTGAAGTTTTCACTGCAAACAAATATTCAGCACTCATCAAAACAGCCAGGGGCTGTTTTCATTTACACCAGCGTGACACCCAACTCCTCACCCACTCTGAGGCCACACCCCCTCACCCATTTCTATACACCGACCTGAAGGGGAGGAAAATCACCGCACAGTAAGCAGTCACACCTGACGTCCATGGTCTCTTCCTCTAACACAGGGTTGTACTGCTCTTTCCTGTGATGCTGACAGCTCAATGCGAACACACGGGCAGAGGAAGAAAAGATCTCCAGCACTGTGACAACATGGCAGCATTAAAAATACACTGCAAGTAGATAACACAAACAAACTGAGAAACACACAACGCAACAGACGTTTCCAGAGGACATTAAAAAGTGATGAACAGGCCCAGGCGACCCACTGCAGCTGTGGAACTAAATTTAGATCCTGCTGAAGACTCCTGCACTTATATGGTTTTGCAAACATGTACCACACCCGCAGAGCTCAGAGCTGGAATCGGTCTTCATGCAGTTATCTCTAACCCAAGTCCAGATCAGCCAGGACCTGTTAACATGCCACCTACCATCAGACCACTACCTGTAAGGACAGGTGCTCAGAGCACCACGCTACGACAACAACACGGTGATACATGCAGATTGTCATTTCCTCCATGTTGCCACTGGATTACATTCATTACGTTGTGTTTCCACCTCTTCTCGCAGACATGTGCAGTTTTTTTTTTTTCTGGTGCTTCTGGAGAAAATTCCCAGGCTCACAAAAAAGGTTCCTGGTGGAAAAGGCCAATTAATGGACAAAAGAATTTAAAATGTTCCTTTGGACGGCACTTTGGTTTACCAGAAGGAGCTTTTGCATCAAGGACAGAGAGAACAGAAGCACCTGACCCGTGTTGCCTCTCAGGATGATGAGGGTGCTAAAGCTTGAATTCTCTGAAGCTCTTGTTTCACCTTTACCACTGCATCACTACAGGGATGTGCTGTGGGGGGGGGGGGTGAACACCAGTTTGAGACATGTGGGTCTAAATCTGCATATTTCTCACTTCCTGTAACTCTTGGTTTTGCGCTGTGTGCTGTTTTGCAGGCCCAGAATGGATCACACAATTTCCCCCACAAGCTGAAAGTGCAGTTTATGTGAATGTTTAGAGTCACTGCACCAAGTGGTTTGATCATGGCTCCTCCAAATGCAACGAGTTGAACTGTCTTTTGAAGCTTGTATATCTTTACAGAGTTCTTTGTGGCCTTTAACTTAAAAAGCTTTATCATTAACTTTTGTAGTGCATTGTCCTTCTTTAAACTGGCATCGTCAGCTTGCATAGAAACAACATCAATTCACTCAGTAGTGACAGGCCTTCAGTAGTGAGTGCATCCTCGCTGCCTGAATCTGTTTCAGTTAACTGATTTACCTGTTTGCAGTATTTTCTGAAGTGGTTGTGTTTTGCAGAGATGACATGGTTGTGGTGGCTGCCTCTGCAGCTCTTACAGCTCGACATTATTGCTGATGCATTTTCTTGTTTTGTCTTACTTTTAATTTTGCCTTTGAATTTTGCTGCTGCATTTTATCTGCACAGCTCCCACACTGGAGGTTATATGTTGGGTTAAGGCAGACGGCTTTAATGAGTGGGAGGTCAGTCTTTATGTGCAGGGCCTGTCTCTAGTTAGTTCATCTAATAAGTGCGAGCCTTTGCTTGGTTTCTCAGTGTATACATAGTTTTCCTGGGATTTTAGTAACTGGTGTAGTTGTGTCCCTCCATTATTACATTTGTCTTGGTGTTGTGTGTATCTTTGAATATTCTCTTCAAGCACTCGGGGTCTTCCCTTGAATCCACTGACTGAAAGTGCACATATAAGTGACTGCTTTCTCTATAGCCTGGTTTGTCGCTATGTGGATTGGCAGTGAATATTTCACAGTCAAACTTGCTCCAATTCTCTGCTACTTTCTCCTCAAAGACAAGAGTGTCTGGCTGTCAGAAGCCATCTGCCACTTCTGTGTTGGAACTTGGAGCAGCTCGTCCTCCAGCAGACTGTCTGTGAAGTATATTCCTGCCAGGAGAAATCCCACGTCTGACTCTGTCAACACACTGAGAAGGAATCATGGAGAATGCTCAGCTTCATGTTACTGACATGAACAGTCGAGGTTAACCATGGACACACTGTTGCCATCATGGCAACAACTGAACAGAGAGTGTGTGGCAGCGTGGTGTAACAGTGTAATTATCCACAGTGGTGGATTGTGTTAAAAGTCTTCTAGGTTATGATGACTATTCCACATTGAGCAAACTCCTCCCACCATAAGAGCAGCTGCATGGTTCTGATGTTCACACCCACGTACAGTATCTCCACAACAGTGGACCTGCAGCAGCCGTGTGGATCCAGTCATTCCTGACACCAGCAACATCAGTACAAGTGTTTCCATCACAGTTTTGTGCAAAATAGAAGCAATTTTTGAGAAGTTGAGAAATCACAGTTGTGAATGTTCTGTGTTTCCATTGAGTGGTGTTATGTGGCTAAAACAGGGTTTTCCCTTCCTGTGATATCATTCCTATTTAAACATGACGATGGATTTCCAGCAACTGGTAATTGTTGGGAAGATTGCATTCACCACAGCAGCCATTGTATTCAGAGAATAGTCTGCGATGTTTTTTGATGTTATGTGACTTAAATGCAGAGAAGTGTTCATTTAGTTTGAAATGTTTGCTGTGTTTACCACGACCAACTGGAGAAACCATGTCGAGGAAACGTTTGTTTAATTCCACATCAACGTTTAAACAGACATGTTGTAGTAGTTGTGTTTTTATGTTCATTTCTGTCATCTTTGTATTATTTTCTATTAGCTTTATTCCAGAGGGTCTACAGTCTGCCAGTCAGTCAGTCAGTCAGTCAGTCAGTCAGTCAGTCAGTCAGTGAGCATGTTGTTTCAGAGTCATTAGGTTCTGTAAATGTGGAACAATACAACAATGTGTTGACAGGGGGAAAAAAAGTTTTGAATATTTTCAAAATCATCTACTCCAGTACTTTAATTTAATAATCTGACAGAACAACTGTCACTTGTATTGGAGTCATATTTGACCAGGAGGATCTGAACTGTGACTCCAGTAATGAAGCTGCGGACTTTGTCCACCTCTGAGGCATATTTAACAAGAAGAAGACACAAGTAGAAAACTAGCTAGTGTAATCCTGGATATCTATTATTATTATTATTATTATCATCATGAGGAATCCTGTCCTCTGTGTCTTCCCGCTCTCTAGCTGCTCTGTCCTCTCAGTAAGACGAGAAGTTGCCTCTGGGTTTGACCTCCTGGGTTATTTCTGTTGTGCTCACGTCTAAATCAACAGGTCGACAGATGGACTCCTGCAGAGTCATCCACACCGGTCGGAGGGTTCTCACCTTACACACAGCCTGTCATTTCTGCAGCTCTGGGGTCTCTTAATCACAATATAAAAGATGTAGTTTGGTGAAGTCGTGAAGAAGTGTGGGATCATGGGAGATGTTGGCTTCACCACCTTGCCATCCACTCTTGCTGAGCACAACCTGTGAGTTTGTTGAGATACTGTACTTCACACATGTTGTGATATATTTCACTTAATATCCTTGATCTGTAGCTTAATAAATATTTAGAGGCACATTTAATCATGTTGTTCCTAAATATTGTCTAAATTTAAATGAAATGTTTGAGTTTCATTTTTTTAATGAAATTGAAAGTTTTCTTGAACTTTATCTGCTTATTGGGAGCTTTAACATGTTGTAAAAATGTATAAATAAATACATTTTGTAAGTCTGTTTTCTGGTAGTTAATCAGTTGAACATTGTGTTAATTAATTAGTAAATTATTGTTTCAATATAACAAAATCAACTGAAACCCAATCACAGACTGATCAGTCGTAGGCCAGAGCTAGCAGGCTAGCCCACTGATACAGACTGGAGGCTAGCTGATTCAGGAGACACTGGAAAAGGCTGGGAGACTGGCTGAGAATCAGGGGTGTCAACAAAGTCCTTTACCCTCTGTGAATACTCAGACCAGGAAAACAGTGACTGCGTGGCGGCTGCGTGGCGGCTGCGTGGCGGCTGCGTGGCGGCTGCGTGGCGGCTGCAGAAGGTTTTGGTTTTCATTTTGGCGCCCATGTTAATGGGTTAGAGTGGACACACTGTGTGACATGTGCGTCTCACACCTCACAGTTGCCTCACTTGATCTAGAGGTTAACTCTCAGCAAAAACAGAAAGAGAAAAGACCTGTTGATGTCATAGTGACATCATACCAGAAAAAACGGACACATTCCACTACAGTTTCTATGTCTAGTCTGAATCTGAATATCGCACGGACATGAAAACATATAAATATATTTTTTAACCATTGTAGCAGCTGCATGTGGAGAATGAGACATTTTACTGACATTTTCTGTCAAAAATAAATCAGAAATGAATTAATAATGAAAAGAAATCCAACATTGGAGTAACCTGCTAATGGCCATTATCCAAGGCAAACCCGCCGGTGTGAACACACACAAGTGTGTGAGCCCTAGCAGGTCAGTGACAACCCATCATGCACACGCAACACAGGTGTTTTTCCTGACTAAGACACACTTGTTGTTCAATGCTTTGTAATTTTTGAAGTCAAAAGCACTAAACAAGTGCGTCCCTGCCGGGTTCATCACTTTTTATTGTCCCCTGGAAACACTACCTTTGTCGTCTGTGCTACTTGCAGCGTGAATGTGTATTTGGTTGTATTTGCAGCTCATGTGTTTTCAAACGGACGAAGATGTTCTCTGAAGTTGTTTGTGTTTTGCCTGTTTGCATGTGTTTTCTGAAGTTGCATTACGTTGAGCTCTCAGGGCCACTGAGCAGAACCTCCTCCCACAAAACACACGTGGAATATTTTGAGAGTAAAGTTTTCATTTCACCTGTGCAGCTGGATCAACGACAACTGTTACTGAATGCATGGTGGTGTGATGGAGTTTATATATAATCAATATTATATTTGTTTTGACCATAACTGTGGCCTTTAAGTTAACAGGGTAGTGTGACTTTCACCGAGGACGAGTGGACTCCACCTGCTGTCCCCGTCTGAACGAGGATCACTCTCCACAAGGTGACTGCTGAGCTGCAGCGAGAATAATGAGCAACAAACTGTACGGAAGAACTGGGATGACTTTACTTCAAGTTTTGTCCTGTGATCAACAAACGTGTGTTATGTTTAGATACTGCAGGAAAACCAGGATATCTCACTGATCACAGATCTGTGGACAACAACATGAACATTAACAGCATTAACATCAACATTTCAGAGTAAATGTTTTTAGATAAATTAACTCAAAGTTTGAAATATATTAAAAAATATTATATGAAAGACTTCACACACTCGAGGGGGACATAGATAGATAGATAGATAGATAGATAGATAGATAGATAGATAGATAGATAGATAGATAGATAGATAGATAGATAGATAGATAGATAGATAGATAGATAGATAGATAGATAGATAGATAGATAGTCTTTTTTATTTAATTCCATACTTTAATTCCCAAGACACAGAATAAGTTATTAATCAAAACATAAATATATGAAGTGCTGTATCTGTATCTCTTTGATTGTCATGACTGCCTTTGCTCAGTAGCTGTTAAAAGCTAAAGCAGTGAGTCTTATCTCTGAACAGATACATTACCAAACACAAAACAAGCGCGTTACCATCACAAACAGCATGCAGGTGAAAATATTTGTGTGCACACTCAGAGGTTCTGAGCAGATGCACAATGTAGTAAACTACACTATATACTATATATGTGTGTGATAAGATGTTATGCATTGTTGTGATTGGATTAAATCGAACATTTACAGGTGAATGAGACGTATAACCTTCATCCATAGACTTCACACACATGGAGATCACAATCACAGATCCCTTTTATTTTAACGCTTTAACAATGAATTTGTTGCTTTCTCCAGGTCATTTCAGATTCTTACTCTCTGGCCTTTTAACTTCTGTTTGTACCTGCTTTTATTTGATTGTTGTCATTACATTATTCATTAATTGTATTTATATCTTTATCTTAATTTGATGTGCTCCTTTTTTTTTTTTCAAAGTTATATTTTTGGGCATTTTTGCCTTTATTTTTGATAGTAGAGTGAGAGATATACAGGAAAGTCAGGGAGAGAGAGAGAGAGAGAGAGCGCGCGAGAGGGGATGACATGCAGCAAAGGGCCGAGGGTCAGATTCATACCCATGGCTGATGTGGTTAGGACTAAGTCCATGTGGTACGCCACGAGTCGACCAATTGATGTCCTATTTAACTGGAATTTTTATCTGCTTGACATCATTGTAAACAAGGACTTTACCCTCAATGATTTTTGAGTTGAAATTAAGACATATAAATCATAAAAATTGCATTTTTTTTTTAAAAATTCAGTCATTCAGTCCGTTCTCTCAAAACCTGGATAATAAAACACTGCACGGAAAGAAAATCTGTTTTTATGGGTGAACTGACCCTTTAATTTCAGCATGCGCTACACAACGCAGCATCAGTTTTACAGAAAGAGACTTTTCAGCACAGTGTTCAAACTGAGCCTCTCTTCAATGCAGCACTGTCAGTGTGACTTCAGCCTGGTTTGCAGCTCATTAACACACAGAACAGTATTGACCAACAGTTCAGCACACAGAGGGTGACTCCCCCCTGTGGGTGTAGGCCGGGCAGCGTGGAAAACATTTCTCTGGATACCTGTACACACTGCTGCTTGTTGTCAGCCGACACACACGGCAGCACAACCAGCATTTATCCTTCCAGCTGGAGCATGCAGTGTTGAGATCAGCGGCTGAACTTTGAATCACAGTAAACATTATGGATGTCAATATTGATGGTGCTCATGTGGATGTTCAAATGTCAAGAAGAGCTCCTGACGGCGTTTTTTCATTAGTCAGTGTTCAGTGTGAGGAGGAGCTGCAGGACGTCCTGAAGATGCTTCACACACGCTGTTCTCAGACCAGTCCACCGCTGGTTACACAAATAAAGACTCACTCATTTTAAGCTTTTAAATGAGTGACTTTACTCCCCAAACTATCTGTACAATACATTGTTTCAGGGTCCAAAAAAAGTATTTACTGAATAACCACTTTCTGAAATTATTATACAAAGGACAATAGAAAACTAGAGTCACCTCCTCCTCGTTGTTTCCTCCACCAACCAAACATGTTCCCAGTCTCTCCTTACTGAGATACAGTGTTGAATAAGAACAAGAAGTGTTTTTGCAGAACTTTATGATGTCACAGTGATGTTGACTTTTGACCTTTTAGATAAAAATTCACCTCATTTTAATCCTTAAAGACATTTGAGTTAAATTGTGTCATAATTAGTGGATGAATTTGTGAGTTATGGCCAAATCTGTTTTTTTTTAGGTCACCACGACTTTGACCTTTGACCTATGACCACTGAAAACCTTATCACTTCATCCTTGTGTCCTAGTGAATGCTAAATATGAAGAAGTTCTGTCGAGGTGTTACTGAGAGATCATATCTACGAGAATGGGATAGACGGACAAACTACTGAAAAGACCTTTTACTGCAGTAGAAGTAAAATCACTGTGTAAACATGTTCTCAGATAAAAGTACAATGGAAGTCAGTTAAAATGTCTCTGAGTAAACGTGTTACGTTGTTACATTTTAAAAGGGGAGGGGTAAAATATGTTTTATTATTATGATACAATTATGAAATCAAAGAGCATCTTTAGGCTGCCAGGTGAATCAGTTCACAGGTGAGGAGCAAAGCAACCAATTAGTTCCAGTCAGGCTCTTTGCAGTCTGTGCATACAACTGATAATTACTAATATACACTCAGTTGTCAGTTTATTAGGAACATCCAGTTAAAATGATGCAGTTTAATACAACAGTCCTGCAGGAAATCCTCCTTCATGAAGGTTATAATGTTCAGTTAAAGTTATGAAGGTCAGTTATAAAGAACAGTTATTGAGTTCTGGTTTTTTTTGTAGAACATAGAACCTGCCTTCAGGCAGAATAGACTAAATGTATTTATTTCATTGGTTGCGATGAACAGGCAACTATATTATAAGACCATGAAAGGCTTCCAAAAAAATAACTTATATTTCTTATGTGGTAAAATTAGCAATTATTGTTACATCTGTTGCTATGGGACAAAATTAGCTGCATATTTTGCCTCCAAATAAACGTGATTGATGGAAAAAAAATGGCTGCTCACTCACCTGATAGTGAGGCTAATATTTTGGTTGTTAGACCTTAATCAGGGTCATCATGTCTGACAAAAGACTTACACTGACATTAACTGACTCTTTTCATAGCACACATTTTGACAAAGCAGGAAGAGAACAGGTGGAATTAATCATACAAGAGCAGCATCCATTATAAATGTGCCTGTCGGTCACAAAGCAATATTTGTTTATGTATAATATGACATGTAATGGAATGAAGCCTTCATTAATGTAGTTAATTTTACTACTTTCATGAGTCAAATCAGGCTCCAGGCTCCAGGCTCCAGGCTCCAGGCTCCAGGCTCCAGGCTCATGCAGACTCAATCACTGGCTCGACTCCAACTTCCTCTAACGTCAGGCAACAATAAGCTCAGGAGATGAAGGTGGCTGCAGTTGCTCTCCATGGACAGCAAAACTTCAGTGTATGATGGGAAATGCCTGGCTCTGATTAAACCAATCAGAGCCAGGCGTTTCCATGTTGGATCAACAACATGGTGTTTCATAGAAACTTTTACATCTTCTTAATTTTCTTTGTCTGATTTTGCACCATGAAGGTTTATTTTGCTAGAATAGAAGTTACAAAGTTAGAGATAGTTCTCCCAGACTGTGTACAATCCAATACTAATAAAAATGAAAAGATTCTTAAAGTGACATCAGATGAAGCCTTCACAGTCTAAATATCTAACAGATCAATAATGAAAACCAGTCCACAAGGTCTACAGAGTGCACCTGTCATCCTAGTTTTAAACATCTAAATATACAGGAGATCCAATCATGGAAGTTCAGATCAGATACAAATAAGTATTAAATTTAAATCATTAATGCAGCAGCTGTAAAAATGTGACGACGTGGGAATAAGATTTTTTCATCCCCTGCATCTACAACATAAAACATGTCTGAGTGATTTAAATGGCTGCCGTCCCCTCATCTCCACTCTGTGTGTGACAGGTTATTGGTTGTCATTGCAGCTCAGCCTCACTATAACTCTCTCTCTCTCTCTCTCCCTCTCTCTCTCTCTCTCTCTCTCTCTCTCTCTCTACTTCTTAACTGTTCAAAACGTTCTGGTGCCATCTGCTGTTTGAACCATAAAATTACACTTTACTGACTAATTTAATTAGAAATATATTATAGTATCAGTATTCTAGTATCAATGTGTTGTAAGTGGTTATGCACATATTTAGAATAATATAATTTATACATATAACACATTACAAATATAGCTGTAAATGCCATTGGTGTGAAGTAACTAAATACGTAAGTTACCTGAAGTACTGAATCAGGCAGCTGCAGTTACTTTAAATTAAGAATCTTAAAATTAGTATAGAAAATGCAAAGTATTGTTATGCAATAAAATAAACTATTGCAATAGTAAATTAAGTTATGAGCTCCAACTAAACTTGCTACAACAATAATGCTGCTTATATGTACAAAAAAAAAAAACATTTACTCAAGTACAAATCTAAGGTACTTGTATTTGAGTATTTCCAATTTATGCTTCTCAATAATTGTGTTTCCCTTCATTTTTTTCCAGCCAGTCACTGGTTAAAATAAAAGTTATTAGTAATAAGAAATAATAAATATATTAAAGTTATGAAATGTATTGTATTGACTTTTACTCTATTATATAAAATCAGAGTAGTTGTGGCTCCTTGTCACTTTTCAGATGTCTGATTTGTGTGAAGCTTCACCAAAGACAAATTTCCCTCCTTCTCAGTTCCAAAAAAAAAAAAAAAGAAAAGAAAGAAAGACTAGAGAAATATACAAAAAGTGAAAACAGATTTGTGTTTCACAACTTGACAGCAGGCTGTATTTATGTTTTTCAGTGATTTCACTTCAAATCCCACAAAGCATTGAACAGTGCGTCCCAGCTTGGTTCATCTCTTTTTTGCGTCCCCCGGAAACAGTCTGTGCTACTCGAGGCGTGTTCCATGTTGTCAAATTGATGAAGATGTTTTCTGAACTTGCTTGTTTCTGTCTATTAGCATTTGTTTTGTTAAGCTGTAGTGAATTCACCGGAGTTCACAGGGCTACTGTAATAGGTGCTTTAAAAAATAATATTTAAATGTACAGTATAACTAATAATAATGTTTGAAATTAAGTCAACACAGCTAATGTACTGAATGAAGCAATATTTATTTCTTCTAGCATTTCTGTACACCATGGCTGTGAATGCCAACACTGCTGGAGGTTGAAGGACAGTGGATGGTGATGACAGTAGAGAAAAATAACAAGAGACCATGTTAAAGGAGAGTGCATGAAAAATAATAACAAAAAAAATAAAACAAGTGCACAAAATCTGAACACACATTCTACTTAGTGTGACACTGGTTACCAGAAGAAATATCATTTACACTTCTGAACCTGTTAATCAGTGATATTATTTGCCAAAAAATAGCTTATTCTGAAATTCTTAACGATCATGGAGAAAGTAACACACGCAAAACCAATTAGAGGAGAAGCAGTCGACATTTAGCTGAGGATTATAGCTCGGACGAAAGAGACTAAACACAAGAACAGTCACAGCAAAGAGGGGGACATTAAAAAAAAAACAGATCATTAGCAAAAAATAACTTATGTTTATCTCTCAGTATTTCTTCAAACTGCTGATCTGACATCAGGCAGAGTAAACACCAGCCTCACAGACACTCAAAGTTCCTCACTGCAACACATTGAAAGCCTGGGTACATGATGAGATTGTAGTAAGCCAAGGACGACACACCTGAGTCTCACTTCAAACGTAAACATCAATTCCAAAAAATAAGGAATCCAATAGTAAAAAAAATATCTATTAAAACGAGCAATTTGTAAGTTTTGCTTTTGCTACACAGCATGAATCATGAGTTTCCCCTAGGGGATAAATAAAGTATGTATCTATCTATAGCTAACGTTAGCAGTAGCAGCCCATGTGCTGCAGTAAGCGTAGTGTCATTTCAAGTTGCTGGTGTTTTGTTGTTCTGCCTCTACAGTTCATTTTGCCATTTTCTTCATTTAAACTTACTGTAGTTGTGCTCAAGCACTATTAGCTCTCTCTTTATTTTAGCATCTCTCTTGCTAATCCCGCAGTTGTTTACTTCTGCTAGCTACTTTAGCTTAGCAGTTACAGATGACTTCTCTCTCTCCCTCCCTCCCTCCCTCCCTCTCTCCTGCTCTCTCTGCTCAGTTTGGTTATTCCTCTGCCTCCTTCAGTAATAATCAAACATACACACTGGATGAACTGCAATTTCCTGCTATTACATTCAGACAAAACTGAAGTTATTGTACTTGGCCCCAAACACCTCAGATCTATGTTCAGGACATGTCTTTTAACTCCACATAGAAAGAATTACAATGTGTTTTTTTTTCACCTACATAACACGGCAAAAATCAGACACATCCTGTCTCTAAAAGAAGCAGAAAAACTAGTTCATGCTTTTGTTACTTAGTTTATTACAATTTCTTATTTTCAGGATGAATAAATAAGCCTCTAAAGACTCTCCAGCTGATTCAAAGTACTGCAGCTTCAGTACTGACAGGAAGTAGAGAAGATATCCCATCTCCCCTGTGTTAGCATCAACTCCCTGTAAAATCCTCCTCACCTACAAAGACATTAATGGTCAGACAGCATCATATCTTAAAGAGCTCACGGTTCCCTATTATCCCAACAGAACACTCTGCTTGTTAGTTATGTTGCTATAGGCATAGACCGCCGGGGGACTTCCCATGATGCAGAGTTCCTGTCTCCTCCTCGCCCTCTAATTAATTAATGAATTAGTATTAATTTTATTATTATGTGTCTTTTTGTTGCTATTATTAGTCTTATTATTAATGCTATTACCTGTCCTATAATTGTATTTTAAATAATATTACTGGTCTTATTATTATTATACATTATATGGAATCTGCATCATGCTAAGTTCTCTTTTCTTCTACTGAAGTTAGCATGCTAACCAGCTAGCCCCCGTCCCGCAGGACTGTCTTGTCACTTTCTGATACCGAGTCGCTGTAGCCTCCATTCTGGCCTGAAAAAGTAGCTGCTCAAAAGATGGATTATAACCTCTCGTCTTGTAAATGCAGCGATGGCTGAAGCTCTTGGTAAGAGTGGTAAGTAAACAGCTGGTAATGCTAATGTTTGCCATGTAGCAGTGGCCAAACTTACAAATAGCTCCTTTAAGTAAAAGTGAAAGTCAGAAATATTCAAGTTTTTGTTTCTGGCTCAGTTTGGTCAAAGGTGAAGGATGGCGGGAACTGGTCCTGGTTCAGTCGGGGATGATAGGACCTGTGCAGGCTGTCAGAAGCTGGAGCTGGATGGTGGCTCTGATTCACAAACTGGCTGGCTGGAGGAATCACAAGTTATGTGGCACTTTGTTCTGCTGGTGTTGTTTTAACAATATGATAATTCTGTGGCTGGTGATGAAAAAGTCAGATGGAGATCGGGTTTGTATGGATGCCACGAGCTGCCACATTCAGTAATTTAATGTATTTAATCCCTGAGATCATGACCTATGAACCTTATCATTGTCTGATGACAAAGTTATTTTATTGTAATAACATGTTCATTATATACTATATTCATTTTTTCTTATGTTTTCTAATCCCATATGTTGTGATGTCTCTTTTAGCGAATGCAGTTTTGAAATCTCTACGTTTTCTGTGCACAATGACGCACTTTTTACAGTAATAATTCATTTTAGCCAACATGGTTTTGTTATTTGACATTATCAGCTCAAATCAGACACTAAACCAGCAAAGACGTCAGCATCTGCACATGCTGACATGATATAAATATGTTGTCGTGATGTTTTAATAAGAAAACGACTCCATTATCCTGACAAGAAAATTGATTTTAAAAAATGGCTGCAGCGACAGCTGGTTTCAGCTTCAGTGTCGCAACAACACGACAATAATAAGATGTGTGTGACTGTTAGCATCATTACTGACTTCAGTATTTGTTCTTATTTATTTGTTTGTAACTTCCTGTCATCAGGTGTGAATGTGTCATGTCTGCGGTTTGTGATCATCTTTCAGCAAATATCTGATCAGTTTTATGATCTAATAATTTACAGTGTGAAGAACTGACAGAGATGAGATTCTGACAAACATCCACCACTATTTACAGAGAGGAGATAATAATTAATCATCATCATCATCATCATCATCACCTGCACAGCTCAGGGATCTGCTGCTCATCTCACTGTTCAAGCAGTCATGGTGACTGGTCTGAATCTGTTGGTATTTATGTTTTATTATGTGTTTGAAACAATATCATACAACAAAATTTGTCTCATTGTTAGTTACACTATTACACACAGTCAGTTTTTTCTATTACATGTAACAGGCTGATTGTCTTTGATTGAAATCAAACTAACTAGCTTTAGTTCTCCAGGTAGAGAGAAGGCTCACCACTGATGTTAGATCAAACAGGCCGACCTTTAAGATCACAGATGTTCCTGTCTCATCTAGAGGATGAATCCCTCCGTGTCCTATACAGATGTTCAAAGGACGCATTGTTCGGTTGCCAGTAGGGTTGTCAGTGATTAATCATTTATCTATTAACTGGCATTAATAATTCAATGGATTAAAAGTATATTAACTAACAAGGCAAAAGACATTGTTTCCTTTTACTGTTAAGATGAGATGGAGTTAAAAGGTGTTTTCTGACATATTACAAAACGAACGCACCTCCTCAGTGGCTGTGTGGCTTTCTGTGCTCACTGGGGCATCTGCTGTGGGTGGGACTGAGGGAACCTGCTTCATGTTTATTCCACCACGTTACAGGTTATTTAGGCTACAGACCCTCTGATTAGAGACAATGTAACTTGGTGTTTCTTTTTCTGGTCTGTACTGATTCTGCAGTGAACATAGGTCACATCAGTGGTTAGAAAAAGGGTTTATAACAGTAAAAGTCCACAGTGTTTCATAGGTTGTTAACAATACACCAACTATTGATTGTTAACAAGTCTGTCTATTGATTAAGGAAACTGCTCAAAATCTCCATAGTTCCCAGATTTGCACCAGAATGCATGAAATGTTTGTGGATAGAGTTCAGTTAGCAGCCTTTGCTAAACCGGGCTAAAAGGTGAAGATGTTAATTAACATTTGTTAATAAGCTAAAAATGCCCCAAACGTTTCACTGTACCGGACACATATGGCTGTGACACTGTGGGCTTCACAACACAAGTGTATATCCTTGTGCCTAAAAACTTCAAAATAAAAGTTCCATTTCAATAAATCACCCTTTAACTTGTAGGCAGTTCATCTTCTTCATATTCGGATCACAAATAAAACAGAATTTAACCTTCTGAATATTAATATTTACAACAACTGTAGCCCAGACAAAAACAATAGTTACATCTACATGTCTCAGTCACTGTTAAATGTGTTTACCTGCTAAAATATTTCAAGTGAAAGCTCTAATCTGAGGTAAAGTCATAGAAGTGTGGTAATACACTGACATAAACTCTTGATATCTGAAATAAATCATGTAAATACACGAGCAGAGCTTATTGTGGCTGATGGTTCAAATCCCGGCTCTCCCCTGATCCTGCATCGACTGTGAGGAAGCAAATAAAGACCTTTAGGGTTGAACAGGAAACAGAGATCTGACCTGTTAGTGTCCGTGAAGAAATTTAGCAGCACACATTAAAACTCAGGAGGAAAAAAAAAAAGAATAAAAAGAAAGTAAAGTAAAAGAAAAAGTAAATAAATCATTTCACAGCATTAAAAACACATACACAGGAAGAATGTGTCATATGGCCAAATATCTGGGCACTTCTGGGCTATCACACTCAAACTGCCTCACAGTTAAGACTATATATGATTATTTTATTTCATAAATGGATAATATGATTTAACGATTTTTATGAATTTGCTGAATCGTGTATTAAAACCTGATGTGAAATCAGTGAAAAGTGAAAATCTGAGGATAAATTTGTGGAAATTTGAATCAGTTTGAGCAAAAACATTTATTCTGTTTTTGAGCTGAAAGTGAATTTATCCATTAGCAATTAACTGATGCAATGAAGGCACTTTAATGGGATTTTTAAGGGAATAATTAACGGACAGATTTGTGTAGTGCAATAGACTGAGGTATTTTAATGATTATCTGCACAGTTTAAGGGCCTTTAAAGTTATAAGACAAATCCTCAAAATTGATGAAACAACATGAAAGTCATGTCTCGGTTTATACCTTATCTTAATGTTTCAGTTAGTGAACATTCAGGGACACTTTCATGATATTTGGCCATTTTCAGGAGTTTTTCACCTCTGACAACCTCCTTCATTTATTATTGTCATTCACTTCTTGTCATTCACAAGAAGATGGCTTTCATGTTATTTGGTCAGGTTTAAGGGTTTTTAACCCTGTGAATATTATATATATTATATTTACAGGTGACAAATTAAAGGGCAAACTAACATATAATGTCTCAGTAAGGTGTCTCTGCACTCTACTGGAGGATGAAAACCATTCTTCCTAAAGACATTCCCTCATGTTGTGTTTTCCTGGTGCTGGAGAGCGCTGTCTAACACATTACGTTAAAATCTCCTATAGTTCGACTGGACTGAAATCTGGTGACTGTGAAGGTCACAGCATATGATTCACATCATTTTCATCCTCATGAAACAACAGAGTTCTGCAGGAATGAGCAGAAAACCAGGAAATAAGTTGCATTTTAGCTCCTCTGTTCCTGGTCTGGAAGTCTCTGGAGTTTTTGAATGTGTTTTTGGTGAGACGACTGAACTCAGGTCTGTGGTTAACACCCCAGTCCTGATTTCTTTTAGCCTTTACGTCTTGGTTGCTAACAAGTGTCTAAATGACACTACAGAGGTTGTGGGGACGTTAAACATCATCACGTTGAACATGAAAACTGATCTACTCTCCAGTCCACCTTTACAGCCTCGTTGTGTTTATACAAACTGTCTCTAACTCCGTCAGAGGAAAGGCTTTGGAAGAAGAGGTCAGAGCTGAATCAAACTACAAGCTGAAGTTTAGTGGGGGTGAGGTTGAAGTCATGTGACCGTGGTGTTGAAGTCATGTGACTGTTGTGTTGAAGTCATGTGACTGTGGTGTTGAAGTCATGTGACCATTATGTTGAAGTCATGTGACTGTGAAGTCATGTGACCATAGTGTTGAAGTCATGTGACCGTGAAGTCATGTGACCGTGGCGTTGAAGTCATGTGACCGTGGCGTTGAAGTCATGTGACTGTGGTGTTGAAGTCATGTGACTGTGGTGTTGAAGTCATGTGACCGTGAAGTCATGTGACCATAGTGTTGAAGTCATGT
>NW_019525659.1:1269202-1272945 GCF_002814215.2 Seriola lalandi dorsalis | reverse complement strand
GGTTGCTAACAAGTGTCTAAATGAGACTACTGATTTGTCGGGGACGTTAAACATCATCACGTTGAACATGAAAACTGATCTACTCTCCAGTCCACCTTTACAGCCTCGTTGTGTTTATACAAACTGTCTCTAACTCCGTCAGAGGAAAGGCTTTGGAAGAAGAGGTCAGAGCTGAATCAAACTACAAGCTGAAGTTTAGTGGGGGTGAGGCTGAAGTCATGTGACCGTGGTGTTGAAGTCATGTGACCGTGGTGGTGAAGTCATGTGACTGTTGTGTTGAAGTCATGTGACTGTGGTGTTGAAGTCATGTGACTGTTATGTTGAAGTCATGTGACCGTGGCGTTGAAGTCATGTGACTGTGGTGTTGAAGTCATGTGACCGTGAAGTCATGTGACCGTGGCGTTGAAGTCATGTGACCGTGGCGTTGAAGTCATGTGACTGTGGTGTTGAAGTCATGTGACCGTGAAGTCATGTGATCGTGGTGTTGAAGTCATGTGACTGTGGTGTAGTTGGTTTATAGTCTAACATTAGCTCTTTACTTCTGCTGATTGTATTGAGGCTTCAAACATCATGAAGTGGAGTTCATTAGTGAAGATGATCCTGCTGAACTAAACCTGTCAGGATCATTAACTGTTGTTTATTTTCTCTAATAATCCAAGAGACAATATTAAAATCCCATTGGCTGTTAGTGGAGGGAACCAGGGGGATGTGACCTGTGGATAGAAACATTTTCATCCTGATTCTCCTCATTTTTCAGGTTTTTCCTTTAATTTGTCACTTATTATGTCTATATATTATACTTTATATATTATTTAACAATAACAACTCATAGGGACATTACTGTTCATGTGTATACAGTCAACTAAGGTGATGATGTATTTTCATTCAACCTGATTGTAGGCTCGTGGCTCCATTAAATATAAAACACTGCAGTCGGCAGAGCTCATTCACATCCCTCTTTGTGCACTGTTTCTCATCATACCCAGACGTGTGAGGTCTATAACTTGCGTTCTCCAGCGAGGATGCTCTGGTAGATACTGTCCGTCAGAGGGATGTAGTTCCTCTGCTGGTAGTCCAACACATAGAGGGGGTCAGAGATAGTTGAGGGGTTGAAGCCGCTCCGCACCAGCTGGAACTTCTGCTGCTTGAAGGTGCTTGTTGTTTCCATGGTCTCCTGAGGGAAAATAACAGCAAGAATCAGCATCACTTCACTGTGACAACTGGTTGCACACGGACTTAAAGGAGTTTAAAATGTTTAATGTTTTGACTTTTGGATCTCAGTTTGGCTCTTTAGTTAGGAACTAAAGCGATACAGTGCACACTACATACTTTAGGTGATTTATCATTGTTCTCTTGCTGACACCTGTGCAGGCCATAAGAGTGTACTGGTGAAACAGACTTTACAGCTGTGCACATCGACTGCAACAGAGCTCTGACAACTCAAAAACCGCTCGTTAGTCAATCAACATCTGTATATAGGATCCCTGGAGCTGAGCCAGAAGCACCATCAGGTTTGTGCCCACAAGAAGAGTGGGCTCCCAGGTTTTGGACCCCATGAATTTAGTAAAACAGCTGGAGCTTTAAACGTATGTGTTTGTGTTACCACCAAAACCATTTAAAAATATAATCAATTATTATCTTAGAATAAAATCTTTTCACCAAAATGTAATTGTTTTGAAAATTATTTGTCGGCCCACTTGCAATTCTTTTGCGGCCCACCAGTGGGCCCCGACCCACAGGTTGAGAGCCACTGCTTGCGATGTTTGCAGATGTTCACCGCCCTGAGATCAGTCCTTCTGTCACTCCACTATAGTGACATAGTGACACTGTGCTGAAGCGGTGGTGACGTGGAAGCTGCGGCTCAGTACCTGAAGCCTGATGAACAGTGGGTGAGCGTACGCTGGTAGATCCCTCTTCACGTGTTCAAACAGCTGGCCTGGTCTCATTATCATGGCAGCCATTCCTGCTCTGCCCTCGTGCCCTGCACACACACACACATCTTATTCTTTCTTTGATGAAGCAAAAACAACATTATTTTCAGTGAAATAATCATATTTCATAATCACAAAATGTACACAAGTTTGTCTTATTCCAAATCTCGTTTGCTCAGTCATGCTGAAGACCTTGCAGATACAATATGTTTGTCATTTTGCGGCTGACTTAGATGAGCAGTATTTGGATATTTGCAAACACAAAACACATTTGAAACGTACCTTGTATTTCCACTCCATACACATTGACCTCTTGGATAAAATCCACCAGCCCCAGAGTCTCTGTCACCTCTGTGGTCGCTACATTTTCTCCTTTCCACCTGAAACCACAGGAAACACTGACTTCAGTCAAAGTGATGAAGAATTAAAGTCCGGTTAGTTATCACTCCCTCATCATTATTTTAGTTGCGTGGTATAAATCAATATTCTGGAAACTGCTGTCGCCACTCAACATTCCCTGCACAAACAAAGGGCATCTATAAAGTCACCAGCAGAGGTCCCCATCACCCAGCATGGTTATAACACTGACAGTTTAATCAGACCTGCACCCATCAGAGCAGATGACTGTTTAAGAGTTTTTAAGAAAAACCACTTCAGACACAAATGACCGATCCAGGCAGAGTAATCCCATGTCCGGAGGAGGTATTAAAGACTATTTGATAGTGACAGTGTGGTCCTGTGTATCCAATACAGACATGTGACCACTTTCAGAGCTCTACCTCAGCGCTGCGGAGGAAACCTGAATAATCATGTTCTTACTTAATAATAAATAAAATTAAAAAACCATCAAACCAAAAACAATTTATACAAGATTAGAAACAGGCCTGTAATGAGATAATCGCCCCTCAACCATCACAGACCCTGATAATGACGAACCTCTCCTCTGATTTTCCTGGTGTGCTGTTGGGGTCTGAACCGTTCAGAGTGTTAGAACATGTAGAAGGTTTTACATTGCAGAGATTACAGCCAAGAAGTTGTAAAATCGGTTTTGGCAGATATCATGGATGTGGATACGTGCGCTGCTGCGAAGTAACATTTCATGGGAGGTGTATTTTTTTGTTCACTCACAAAGTCATCTTTGTTTAACTTTGTTCAATGACACTAATCTGTCTTAGAAAATGAGAAATAGATGAATATGCCATACAGGAAGTGACATCACCTCAGCAGCATCTCTTTGCTGGTCTGCTTGGTAAAGGTCTCAGGTAAAGGTGTGCAGTTTGTAGCTGCAGTAAAGTCTCAGTGTCTCACTGTACCTGAAGGTGTCTCCCACTCTGTCTCTGAAACAGATGAAGCCCTCGTGGTCCTCAGCCATTAGGTCGCCCGTGTTAAAGTAGGCGTCTCCCTTCACAAACACGTTCCTCATCAGCTTCTTCTCCGTCAGCTGTTTGCTCCCAGCGTAGCCGAAGAACGGGCTGAGGGCGCTCACCTTGGACCGAAGGAGCTGGGGATCAAACTACAAAGCTAGAGCCAGAGCCATTTCATACTCGTTCCACTGTCTGAACATCAACAGAAAAATATGTAAATGTGATCAACTATACTTTTAAGTATTAAAAAAGGTCGTAACAGGGCTGAAAACGGCTGTAATTAACCGATATTTATGTTTATCATATTTTGTGAAATGCCATCACAACCATAAAATAAGGATTTGTCAGCCGGACTGTCTCTCACATTCTTATCACATTTTCACACACACACACACACACACACACACACACACACACACACACACACACACACACACACACTATTGTG
>NW_019525659.1:1251365-1269182 GCF_002814215.2 Seriola lalandi dorsalis | reverse complement strand
CACTCTTACCTCTCTCCACTCGCTGACAGAAACCGTGTTGATCTTTCACTGCCTCGTCTTTCTCCATGTCATACTTCACCAGATCGTACTTGAACAGGAGCTGCACGAAAAGGTAAAAGAAAATATTACTAAAGAGGCCAGACGTCTAAACTGATTAATGGAGCGATCATCCACAACTTCAGGTTAAACGTCACATATTTGTCACAGCAGACATATTGACTGGTCAGAGCAGGAGGAACTAACACCATTAATAAGGTCTGTTCCAGTTAAACATCCCAGTGAGCCAGCAGGGACCTCACCAGAGCCTTTATTAAAAGTTTTTCATCATTTTATGGATTGTAAAAATGTCTGCTGTGAAAAATGACGATGATGGAAATTGTAAAAGTCTTTAAAAAAAAAAAAAAAAAAAAAAAACATACAGTAGAGGAAGCAGGCCCAAAATGAAACTACTGCCTACATCTCGTGTTCCTCAGTGAATGGCATTTGCAGAGTTGTGATGGAAATTACAACGTGAGATGCAGCAGAAAGCTCCAGACTGTTAAAGCTAAAACACTCTGTTTTCTACATGTTGACTGTCATTCATGTTAGTGCTTGTAAAATGTAAAGAGTTATCAGAAACCGTTTTTTTACGTCAGTACTGCCGCCAGTGATATCACAAGTTCTAATGCTCTAACAACTAATATACAGAATAAAAGTTACGTATAATGTAAGTGACAAGTTACTGCTTTACAAGACATTTCCAACACTTCCATAACCAGGATCTTTACTGAGCCTAGCAGCTTTTAAAGTGAAGCGAAGAGGAACACAAAGCCACTCTTCTCTGATGATGATGATGGTACTTGTATTGTGCAGCACATCCAAAAAAAATCAAACTTGTGAGATAGAGACCAAAAAGCCAAGTGTTCTGGTCAAGTGTTCCTATAACTTTAATGAATGTTGTATGTTGTGTAGCATGTCTGAATATGTGCTGCATCTT
Organism: Seriola lalandi dorsalis; assembly: GCF_002814215.2. Lineage (NCBI taxonomy): Eukaryota > Metazoa > Chordata > Actinopteri > Carangiformes > Carangidae > Seriola > Seriola lalandi. The sequence continues at coordinate 1,268,206 of NW_019525659.1, read as the reverse complement.
GTGGAAGACATCCTGAAGCACAACAGATTATTGTGTGGAACCTCTGTTGAGACTGGCTCTCGCTCACTGTATATGTCTGTCTGTCTGTCTGTCTGTCTGTCTGTCTGTCTGTCTGTCTGTCTGTCTGTCTGTGTGCTGATGTCTGCATTCACAGCTGCCCCGTCTCAATATAATAACACGGTTTTGAACCTGAGAAGAAAATATAGTGGGATTGTTTTCACAGTTCAGACTTTTCACTCCACTACATTTAGTTACTATTTTCTTTTTATAATGAAGTTTTCACACAGAAGAAATGATGAGTTGGTAAAACATGCTGTACTCTCTCCAGAGAGAAGCCTGACAGAGGAGATGTAAAACTTAGTTCTTAAAACACAAATATATCTTCTTATGGATCAACACTTCAACTAAAACACAGAAGAAGAGGAAAATATGGAGCTTTAAGACATCGCCTCTCCACAGACTTTTTCCAGAATATTTCTGTTGCTTAAGTCAGGGAGTAAAGTGCACAGTAAACACCACATGATAAACTGCAAAGTGCTGCTACATCTCTAAAACATGTGCACTGATACATATATGTGGTTGTATTTAGGTGTATGGTAAATGCCCCTGCACAGATGTGAGTATACGCTGATACCTGCAAATACAGATCACAACTCAAAATCTATTATGATGTTGTTTTTACTGTAAACAGTCACTACAAATTATACATCAATGCAAAAACAGCTCCTATTACTATACACAAGTGAAAGAAGCTAAGAATAACTAGAACTGACAATCCTCTTTACTAAATGAGGAAATCATTATGTTTCATAACTTCACTTCTATAACTTTCTTTTATAACGGTGTGTGGGCCGGCAGGACAGGCGCTGAGACAGACCTAAGAATAGCTGAGGTCGGAGATTAGAGCTAAATACATGCAGCCTCTCTTTTGTAAGTCCTCTGATTAACAGCAGATCCATAGACCAGCATTAGTGAGGCTAATACCCACGACGGCCACAGGAAAGCCACTTCGCTGCTCATCTTTCCTGACTGTCTCATCAGACTTACGGCTTAATCTCCACTACTAATTATTCAGGTTGACATTCTTTACCCAACAGTTGAGTTTCAGCAGCGTAACGTTAACACCCCGAGACGTTATCTTCACAAGACACAGTGTTTCTGGTGTTTTGTCAAGCCCGGGACATCACAAACATCTTACAATTTATTGTAATTATAATAAATTATACCTATAGTATATAGATAAATAAATAAATAATATATAAGATAAATAATAGGTAATAACATAATATCTAGAATTAGATATTTAAATCTATTAAATTTCTGTCATGTCACGTAAGTCCATGCAGGCTGGGCATGTTTATATGCCTTACACAATAACAACTCCCATATAATAAAATAACACAATATTGCAATGTATTTCATCAAATTGTCGGGTGTACCAACACCTCTGATTCTAAAGTCAGGCAGTACTGGACGGCCTGTACAGTGACTACACACAGTCAGCTCACTGACCCCCTGAAGAACCTGTGATGCTGCATCCTGGATAATACATGACAGATCTCCTCTAAGCTGTTTACCTACCCCCACCACTCACTACGCTTCACACAGTGGTCACCTTTAAGTGCTCCTTCTGCCACAGTTAAAGATGTGGGGAGTTGGGAAGTGAATGTGGGTGAAAACGTGTATGCACCTCAATAAAAAAAACACACATCACATATGCATGCTTTTGCATACTCATAAATACCCATTCACGTGAATGGGAAAGAGGTCTCAGACTTTAGGAGCCCCCTGTATCTACAGTGAGCTCTGCACATACAATAGACTGCATGTCAATATACACCTGCTTCAAGCTACAGCTTTGTTATGATTTTCCAATAATTTATAAAACTTGATTCCATGTCAATCTGTCAGTGACATCTCGCTCGGGCTCCTTGTAGTCATTTCCTGTTTTATTTTGAAATCACTCTCATATTTCATGGTTGTTTTACTTCCTTGCCTTTGTATTATTTCAAACCAGTGTTCACCTGTGTCTTGTTAGCCAATCACACCTGTATATATAGTTTAGCCTCTCCCTCTTTCAGTTGCCACATTGTCTTTGTGTTACCTGTTAGTCAGGTTGTCAGCCATTCCTGTCACGAGTCACATTCACTGTGTAAGACCGTTTTCTCCTCACCTGTACTGTCCTCTACACTGACTGACAACCTATTAACACAGGCAAGTAAAGACTTTGACCCGGTTTCCAGTCTGACTCCACACTTGACTCACTTCCCTGGTTTAGGATTGTTACAGTACAATCTGACCATGAAGGACTCAGCAGGATCAGACCCACCCTGTGCCATCATCCAGAATCAGGGACCTCAGCTTTTCCATCCTCTCCACCACAACACAGCAGCTGCACTTCCTGCAGGAGAACTTCCACATGTCCATAGAGCGCGTGATCAGCTGCCTCTCCAACCAGGTGCAGCACCTGTGCAGGATCCTTGTCGTCCCGTTCACTTCCGACACCCCTGGCTCCCTCTCTCCTGGAAGCATCACTGCCACAACGCACCTGTGGTCCAGGTCTAGAGGTACGACATGGACTCAGCCACTCGCTGCTCCTTTCTGTAAAACTCTTCTCTGTTGTTTGATCCTCAGCCTTTCTCATCACTTCATCAGCAGGAGTTACACACACAAGCCATCCTGTTATCAGCCAGCTGGCCTTCCTCGCCCCCTGCTCGCTCCTCAGTGACCACGGTCCCACATCTCTTTGGACTTTGTCACTGGCCTCCCCGTCTCTGAAGGTAACCCTGTCCCAGAATCCTACAAACTGGAGTAAGCTACTTTTGTGGATTTGATTCTTTACCTGTTTCTGCAACAAGACTGTCGCCCATCCAATGCATGTATGTTCGCCAGCCTCCCCCCCGATCCTTGACCCCGAGAGGGAGGTGTCAGTCCCTTCTGCCTGAGCCTTCGTCTGCAGGTGTTACAGTACCTGGAGAAGGGCCCGTGCCGCTCTGCAGTGGTATCAGAGAATGGCTAATCGTCACTGGACACCTGTGCCACACGGCGAGGCTGGGCAGAAGGTCTGGGCGGGGGCTGCCAGTATCTGGTGGACTGGGAGGGGTATGGTCCAGAGGAGAGATTGAGGGTGTTAGCCAGAAGCATTCTGGATCCCTCCCTCACTGGGGACTTTCAGCTTAGTCACCCTGATCTGCCTGGGACGTCAGGTGCCCTCCCTAGAGGAGGGGGTACTGGATGGAACTGTTACACTGTCTGTATACTTACTTTTAAACCACTTTGTGTATGCTATATAATCCTGTCCGCAGTAAAACCACATCTCTGATAGTTATTACAGTCTTTTATGATCTTATAGAGTTAACTGAGTTAACTGTGTGGGCAACAGTATGCAGTCATTGCTGGACTAACCACACCCTGACTCCAGCTCTGAACTGAACACACAGAAATGAGATTAAGGATATTTCCCAAAATGTTGAACTATTCCTTTAAGGATTAAAGATAATAACGCCAAGACTTTAATACCCACAATACCTTGCACTTGTAAAACAAACAAGAAAAACCTGATATACTGGGAAGAATGTCAATGATTCTTTCCTTGGGAACGTTTCTTGTGTGTGATGCAGCTCAGTGCTTTCTATGAACACAGATGATAAACACACACACACACACACACACATAGGCTACTGTACATTAATGCAACCAACTTTATTTCCCTCTTTGTCTTCATGACAGATTCAAACAACTCAAATTATGTCAGAAAGAGCAAAGTCGACCTGCAACACAACAGCCATGAACCTTGTTATTCATAATCCCCAGAGGATAAATCTTAAAGCCTTTCATGACCCCCTGACTTTTCAGGTGAAGTATATCACTTGTACATATTAGATAAAATTCTACAAGAGGCGACCACCATTACACATTTTGCTCCACAGAGGATGAACCTCTATGTACTTTCTAACACCACCAGGACAAACTTTATATTTGGAGTATTTGTAGCCATGCTAGCACCAGGTTAACATCAGTCCCTTGGTTGTTCCACCACTTGACTGAAACATCACAATAACCAAGATGAAAGTCTGTACAGTCATTCAGGGTCCCCAGCAGATGAACCCCAGTGATCCCCTGACCTTTCCCGTAGGACCACCAGCAGGTTCACTTGTCCTATGGAATATCTCGGCCTCTACTGGATCCAGACATTCATGGTCCTCAGAGGATGAATCTTGCTGAAGTTGGTGACTCAGGTAAATGTCTTTGATTTAGACTAAATAACTGTAAAACTGATGACACTCCCTCAGCTGTAGTTGGTGTTTAGTGCTGATTAGCTCATGTTAGCATACTAACATGCTTTACTAAGATGTGTTCGAATTTATCTCAGAACACTGCTGTGCCTAACTGCCCCCTCACAGAGGCTGTAGAGGCTCTTTGTTCTGTCACAGATAAGAATAGAAACTTGATCAAGACGTTTGTGGTTTCTGTTTTGGGTGCAGTGAAAGTTTCAGCCTCGACAAGCTGAAAACAAGGCATTGATCTTTTCTTGTCTTGTCTTGTTTAAAGGCTCAGTCCCACTAAGATTCACAGCACAAGTTTTGAAAAAGCTCTTCCTGTTAATCCCTTTGCAGCAGTTAGTGGATTTCTTGGTTAGGTGAGGTAAAGCTGCATAAAGGCATGTAAATTTGTGTTGCTGACCAACTGCAAACTGTCTCGACAGTGCTGACCAACATGATGGATTTTTATTATATTAGCTGTTTGTCATTATCTAACTTTAAATAACCCTGCACTTCCAAATGAATCAATGATAACCTCAAAGTCGTTTGCTTCGAACACCCGGTCAAGTTGCACTTAACATCACTGTCTGTCCGCACTCGTGGTAAAAAGTAAAACAACATCCGCACACTGGGGTACAGCTCCCAACATCAGCTGACAACAACAAACACAATGTTTCAACCCAGCAGGGTCTTCATCAGGCATCTAACATGTAGAGGAGACTTTGGAGGGATTTAATAAAAGGTTGGTTTTTTTTGGTAAAATGTAAGTTATCACTATGTTGACATGTATGAAACATGTTGTCTTCACTCTTCATGTCTTCACACTGACCAGAGCGTTGTCACGACAACCACCTGCAGCTCCGTATCAGCAAAACCACTGAGCCTGTGGTGGAGGACCAGGGGACAGGACCCCCCCCCCCCCGTCCTGGATGTCACCCAAGAACAGGAAGTGAAGCTCAGACAGACAAATACAATCAATAAAAAGTTGGACTGGACTCACAACACTGAAGTCCTCTTCAGGAAGGGACAGAGCAGACTGTTCTTCCTAAGGACACTCACTTCAGTGGGTCCTGTGATGTCACAGTGACCTTTGACCTCTGACCATCAAATTGGAATGAGTTCATTCTTGTCACTTAGCACTTACCCTGTAGAAGAAGTTGGAGCGGCCCACAGTTCCGATCTTGCCGATGTGGTTCATGAAACAGAGGTTTCCCTCCGTGGAGCCGTACACCTCGCACATCTTAATGTTCCCAAAGCGACTCTGGAACTCCCGCCACACGTCCTGCCGCAGCCCGTTCCCCACCCCCATCCGCACCTTGTGAACTTTATCCACCTCTGTCTGATGGAGGGAGTAGCAGAAGAAATGTTTGTAATTCAAGAAGCTGACACACTGGAATACACAGGAAAAGTTATGCAATGACTGTGTGTGTGTGTGTGTGTGTGTGTGTGTGTGTGTGTCACAAACAAAGAAATACCATGAATACAAACCGGTCAAATTAGTGTGAAGCTAATTGGTGTTACAAGGAGCGTCCCACCAATCTGTTCTAACAAGTGCGCGCACGTGCGCACACACACACACACACACACACACACACACAATTATATAATGTGCTGGAAATAAGAAAAAAAAGAAAAGAATGCTTCACAAAGCAGCTGCTCTTATGGATTTTTCAATGTTATCAATATTTCAGTGCAGAAAAGATGCTTTTCTCATACAAAGTATAGATGCCAGGTGTTGTTTCTATTAGGTTGCCCATGCGACAACCGAGCCACGTGGCTGAGGTTGCTATGGCAGCATGTGGACTGCACGGCGTACATTTGTGCAGACTTTGGTAGCCAGCACGTGCAATATTTATTTTCAGGGTTAGGTTGTTTTTGGTTTAGTATTTGCATTTTTGGGTTTTTTTGTATTTGCTGTGAGTTTGCTGTTGAAGCTCCATATTTTCCTCTTCTTCTGTGTTTTATTTAAAGTGTTGATCCATCAGAAGATATATTTCTGGTTTTAAGAACCAAACACCATCTCAATGTAGTTTTACATCTCCTCTCTCAGGCTTCTCTCTGGAGCTCTAGTAACAACAGGTCAGTGAGCCAATCAGAAGAGAGGAGGCTCTGAACCTGACAGCTTTGTTGTGACATCACAAAGTTCCAGAAGTCCTGACGGCTGGTTTTAAGGCTCAGTTTCTGAATACAGGCTGTGTGCATTTCTCTGTGGACTGAGACTTTGATACTTTGACAGTATTAATATAGAACCTAGACCTGCTTTATAATCAAACAACACATGGACAGAGACCTTTAGAATATATGGACCTTTAGTGTATTTGTTCTGGCTTCATGCAGCATGTTTTTCCATTTGTTAGAAGAAAACATGGGAATCCCTTGTTGTCCCTTGTTTCTGTTTATACAGTTTGCACTGAAAAATACAAGAGCAGCTTCACCTACAAGAAACCAAATGAAAAGTTTGTTTGTATCAGGTCAGTTTAACACAACAACCACTGATAAATACAAGTCGTCTTCTCTCAGCTCTAACAAGCTAATTAGACTAATGACATGTCAATCATACTTTAAAGATGGTGCCTTTACTGGATCTTTATAAGGGAATACTGGTTCAATAAACAACTACATGTAATCATCTAATAAAAGCAGTGAGCACAATCAGACCTGTGCTGACAGTAACACAGTGTGTTTCTCAACCTTCAGAAGATGTGCACATGCCTGCTTGCACATTGATCACTGTGCATAAAGGCAGCACACAAGCAGTAATTAGTGCTCATGCTTGTGTGCACACATACTGTACGTGTCTACATCTTTAATTTGCCAGAGACTGGGGAGGACCTCCACCCACACAGCCACATAACCGAGGGAGAGAGTGGACAAAGAGAACTTTGAGTCCAGCCTCAAGAAGGGACGAGCTCTGCCCTCACTCTGTGTGTGTGTGTGTGTGTGTGTGTGTGTGTGTGTGTGTGTGTGTGTGTGTGTGTGTGTCCACAATGGGAGGACACACACTAAAACAAAGACCCTGCTTATCTTTCTGCCACAGTTTTGCACAATGGTACTTGAATGATTCATAAGTAGCACTTCACTGTGACTCTGCTCGCTCTGTTGTTCATTAACTGGAAACATTGTGCTTTTAATGTGGAGGGAAACACAACCGTTTAATTCTATTCGAAACAATTTTATACTAGAATGTATGAGAAATAAAGAGTGTTGGTTGTGTCAGTACATCCATGCAGAGACAGGCATGATATAATTTGTGTAAGAGGTTATAAAATAGAAGATTACCTTGGGCTGGTTGCAGAGGTATCTGCACAGTTCACCTATATACTGGAAAACAGTCACGTCATGTTTTCTACAGTCGTTCCAGAACTGCGAGGCTGAGAACTTCTTCTTCAACACGCAGGTTGCACCTGAAAAACAACAGACAACAGTGTCATTAAATTTATTCTCCATTTTCAATACAATGTATATATAATACATACACATATTAAAATAAACATGGATCTTAATATATACAGATCAGACATACTGATCTGTTTCATCACAAGCTGTACTGGCTGCACTGCCTACATTTTGCTACTGGTCAGTGGAGAATGGATGGTGGCAACAAGTGGTGACACTCGTACTGCACATGCTCAGTTAGACCCTCCTCCACCAGGAAGACAGAAAACATGTTCAACATTGTTAAACTGACCATACCTGAGCTTTTGTTTGATTGAATCAAAACTGACTTAGTTTGAATCATTGTGTCGGTGACTTGGTTAGCATGTGTCAGTGTGTCTATCACATGATGTTCTGTCATGGCTGACAGGGTGGAGACGGTTGCAACAAGTTATTGTAACTTTCCTCAAGCTGAGCAGCCAAATCACAACAGACCACACAACAGTGTTTTTAACATTTCAGTTCCAAATAGGAAAAATATGAAGCTGACAGAAACAGACGCAGCAGTAATTGTCCATTTTAACACATAACAGAATAAAAACAAGTTATTTTAGGAATTATTTAGTCAATCTCTCATGGTCTTATAATATATTTACCTGTTCTGTTCATCATAAGCAATTAAGTGACTCTAGACCTATGTTGTAGGCAAAGCAAAACTCAACAACTGCTATAAATACTACAACTACCATAAATAAATAAATAGTACTACAATATTATTGTAAAACAATGCATATTTTCAGAATACTGTGCTTATTGAGAAAAAAGCAAAAGTTAATTGGTGAAATTTAATGTACAGGGTTGGGGTCAGTTGCAACATCTTTTTTGCATTAAAAAAAAATAGTGAATCATATGTCACATGTCTCATGAGTCATCTTTAAATGGTATGGGTCATTGTCGGACAGATATAAGTTTATTATATAAAAGGTTTGGTTGGTCTAGAACAAGTACTCTTTGAGTAACTGAACAAATGCAAAATGTTCAACCGTCCCCAGTCAACTACATGGTGTATTTATTAGCAAATATATCTCCAAACTCCACACGAGAGATGCTCTCTGTTCAAACCCACAATGATTTTCCAGTTAGAATTTTATACATGTAAAAATCAAAGAAAATAAAACAACAAGCTACCTGTGTCATACCTGTGGATTTGAACCTAACATAACGACGACATCTGAGGTACAATACTGCCCCCCTGAAGGGATACCCTCCACAAACAGAGGTGAAGAAATTAGCGCAAACAGAGACAGGCCTACTTTAAACAGAACACATGGTTGATGTCTTTCAAAAAACTGGGGCACAGAGTAACGACATTCATTTTGACCTACTAAACATACCTATTGCAAATAACAAGGACAACATGTCTGCCAATTTTATCTGGTGGTAAAGGTTCAAAGACAAATGTTATTTTGTTCTGTGACCTTTGTTCTATCAGTAAGTTAAAATGCAGTCTAGCCAGCTACAGTTTTTAATGGACTTAATACCAAACATAAAAAAAACTTTCATGTAGAGGCTGAAAATAAGTCGTTTGTGAGCTAGCTTGGCAATTAGCTTTTATTTTGAATACTACAGTACATATACATTTAGAGTCGATGCCACCTCTTTAAAGAATAGATATGGCTTGGAATAACCCAAGATCAGTGACTGTGGGGGAGACCAGGGATGGTTGTCACACGAGTCAGTCGTAACACTTCCAATTTCTCTAATCAGGAATAATTGAGGAATCACCTGATTCACTCTATACCTGCACAATTTAGGAGCTCCCTGTGGCAGACAGTCAGTTTTAGAAGGAAAAAACTCATTTTGAACTACTTGTACTTTTTTGTGATATATTGTTATCTTGAGATACCAGGATAAAAAATGCGAGTATGGCTTTTCTCGACTGGATTTGGACTCCCCAGCAGGTCCAGATATTTAGCCTGCTAGATATCTTTCTGGTGACTGTGATGCATTAGCGAGTGACTTGGATTGCGCCTTTCTAACAGTTCCCGAACACTAATCGAGTGCCGATTTGCAATTGTGAACTTAGCATTAGCACCGCAGCTGTCTTCTCCTAAATCATTATGAATTCTCCTTCACATCTTTCCACGACCTCATGATGTTTTCCATCGAAGACGAGCTAAAGAGGTCAGGGAAGGACATTTTATTGACTTTTCAATTACATAACAGTTGGCTCTGTGTGGACAGTCTAAAGGCTAAAAGTGACAAATGTCTACAAAGTTTACTACATTTCAACATCTAAAACTGTCAGGTCAGTGGCCTCACCAAGGTTTGTTGGTACACCCTGTCGGGATGTTGGTCTCTGCCAGTGACAGACTGAGAACCGCCAACTTTGGTAAGAGTTGGAGAAAATTCAGAAACCAAGAATTTACAACAGGATTAATATTCTCCATAATAGTCTCCAGTGTCCACTTCCTGCTCTACAGCCTCTAATTAAGCTGCTAGTCGAAGTGAAACAGTGGGTCCTCAATGGGGTCACATAGTTGAGCAGTTACACTATGGACAGTGGACTCTGTCTGCTCCTCTGTATCTAACATGGAGCTCAAATCATATGATGGCTGTAGTGAGGACATCATATCACTGTCAATCATAAAACAGTCCATCAAAGTCCATTTTGTGTAGAAGTTTAAAACAGATCGTCTATAGTTGAAAGACTTGATTTCTGTTCTTTGAACTGTTAGTGTTTCTCAACTGTTTCTTTTTCAAGGAAATTAACCAAAATGAGCATTGCAGTAGTTGAAGCAAGAGATAACCATGGCCTGGATCAAGAGTTGGGTGGTGTACTGAATCAGGTAAGAGAGGTTAAGTTGAAGGTGGCATTCCTTCATTTATGTGGATACGTCAGAGAGACAAGCTGAGATCCGCACAGAGACCGTGGGGTCGTCTGGCAGGAACAACAGGTATAGTTGGGTGTCATCCACATATTGGTGTATATTGCAAAAAAATCCCAGTACTGACCCTTGGGGTACTCCAGTTGGCAGGGAGTGGGATCATACTCCCGCTCAGAGTCATAACTCAGTCAAATGTGAACACGCATATCTTTAGATTCAGTATAAATTATACACCATTGAAAATCCTCCATAAACCAGCTTAAAGTCATAGAAAAATGATCTTAGTAACTCCAGAACTGCCCCAAGAATCATCCTGTTTTTAACCTGTAATAGTTTCTATGTTGTCTGTACTTCCATACATAAAATGAAAAAAAGAGCTGTTAATTGCTACATTGACTTTTAATGGTGCCAATTCACCATAATATGAACAAACAAAGGTTAGTTGTGTCTTGACAGAGGGCATTCAGTGTCCCTGATCTAGATAGTGTTTTTTTTAGATGTTTAGATTTCATCTGACATGACAAAAGAAATGCTTACAACATATAGTGAATACAAGGAATTAAGATGAGTGTCATGAAGAAACTCAGAGGCCTACCCAGCTCTATAGTTCCTCCTATACCGATCAGAGAAGCTGCGCTGTGGTAGAGCGGCAGAGGGATGTAGACCACATCGTCTTCAGTTCCCCCAAACGCCCAGAAACCCGCCGCTGCCTTCAGACTCTGTAGGTGAGTGATCACTGCAGCTTTCGGGAGCCCTGTGAAAATGAACACATGATACTGCATCACATGACATCTGATGCCACATGCTACCTCCAAGACAATACAACACAATGTTATACAATGCTGCATTTATATTGTAACAGCTTAGTGGCTGATCCTGAGAAGACACCCCAACAGGTTTCTGACTCCAGTCATGAAAGATAAGCAGACCCTGAAATGTTGTCACAGTTGGACAGATGTTCACTCTCTCTGGGTTTCCCCCACATTTGAAAAACTCTCCTACTGGCTCCAATTAGGGTCAAAAAGATTTTGAGCTAAATGATGTTCACAAATAATAAAAACATAATACAATATCAGACCCTTTCTTTACACCTGAATCTGATTGGTCTGATCAGAGGGCAGATTGTTCTTTTTTCACAGTGTCTTTGTGTTAATCTCATCACTGACATTATGTGTTCACAGATTTTATTCAATTTCAGTTTATTAAATTTAAGTCAATTTCTCATATAGGTATATTTTAAAGATTTACAGAGGTTGATTTACAACTAATGAAAAGACATTTTTCCAGTTGCTAGTGAAATTTACATGATGTAATGTCTGTGTCTGTGAAATGAAAGAATCAAACAAATAAACAATAAAGTTTTTTAAAAAAGCTGAGCACACTTCCTTCTACAGTGGAAATCAAACATTGTTCAGAATGTGGTCCAACACTGTCGTAGAAGTCCCCACAGATGTGTGTCACTTGTTGCTTTGCTTTCACCTTCAGTCCAGTTTATCCCAGACCAGCTCCATGTGGTTCAGGTCTGGACACTTTGCTGGTCTTCATCATCTGGTTCAGTTCTTCTAATGTTGTGGCTCATTATGTTGCTGTAGGATGAAGCTCTGACCAACCAGTTACTGCACTGTCTCCCTCCACTCTGACAGCAGTATACAGTCCTACGTCCTGCAGTACAGTGTTGTCTAATGATGATCAGAGGATGTAGTGACACAGTTTGTACAAACAGAGGGTTTATCAGTCATCAAAGCTGGAAGTTCACCAGTTTATTCATCCCTGAAAGAGACCAGAGTTCTATGAAATTTGAATGTTTTTCAGGTTTTGGAGACCTAAACTTTTATCAAGGGCAGTTTTCGTCTGACCCTCGTACCATTTAATGTTTTTTGCTTGAGCTGCTGACATTTAAATAAAACTGGAAAAATGGGGGAGTTCTAAAACTTTTGAACAATAGTGCACAAGTAGAGACTTTTTTGTGAACATCACTTTACAAGCTCAAAATCTTTTTGACCCTAATTTGAGCCCATACGTTATATACATAATAAAATATACCCAAGAGTGACTGTAAAGCAAGATGACAAGATCCCTTCACGGGACCTTGTGTATCCTGTTTTACTGACATTATCCAACATCGTGCTCCATGAAGAACATGCACAATTAAAGCTAGACCATCTCCTTGGATCAACCAAGAAGTGAAGAAAGCAACAGCTGGAAGGGATGAGGGAAAATCCGTAGCATCCAGACACAAACTAGATTCTGATGTTATGCTTGATAGAAAATGATGAAATTTTGTGGTGAAGTTAAATTGCCAGAAAAAGCATATTTAAAAACATCTGAGTACTTGAGGGATGTGTAAACAATTCAAAACAAATGTGGAATGCAGCAGAGGGTGTACAAAAAGTGAAGCTAGACCAGGAACACAGGGGTAATCACTTCACTGACCATTTTGGAACAAAGATACAAGATATGAAGCCAAATATGAGTTATCATTTTTCATATTACCAGCGATATCATTAGATGAAACACTCCCCGTAGATAAATCTCCAGGACGAGATCTAGTTGACAACTAATTATTCACTGCAGGGCCTGTTCAGCTTTTACAACTTCTCCCTGCAACAGGGAAACTTCCTTCATAATGGAATTCCTTCCTTCTATTGCCATCTACACTGCTCTCATCACGAAGTGCAATTCTGCTAACAGTGGTGAGTGAGTGATCATATTTGGAAATACATGCAAACGATATAATAGAAAAAGTAACTTGAATGATTTTTGCATCAGGCTGCAAAATATTAAAATGTGACAGAAGTGAAGGGGTCTGAAGACTTTCTGAAAGCTGTTTCCCAGCATGTGGATGGAAGTGTTAGTGTGACGTAACCCTGTGTTGACATACTGTTATCTTAACATGTTGCAGGTGTGCTGGTTCACACAAAGTCACATGTAGCTCTGCATTTTGAAATGAAATACAAAAAATTTTTTCTCAAAAATATCTCAACTTCTTTCTTAAAATCTTCCACCGGTGGATTTAATACTCGTAAAATAAAAATAAATAAATAAATAAAAATTTGTCTGATGAATACAGAATGTAAAATGTAGACGTTTTCAGAAAATGTAAATCTCTGAATCACTGAGGTCAATGAATTATAATCTAGTCTTACAAATACAGCAGGCTTTAAGTTAAACTAATTCACTGAATGTACTTATCCCAGCATGCACTGGGCAACAGGCAGGGAGATCCTGGACCTGGCCTAAACCCAACCTGCATGTGTTTGTGAAGTGCAGTCTAGTCTAAAAGTAACAAACAGATGAATCAATACTAAAAATAATCATTATTTCCTGAACAGGTATCAACAGGAAATATTTAAACATTATCCCTCTGACACGGTCTCCTTACACATTATGAGCATCGTCTATATGACAGAGAATGCAGATTACATGTGAAAACCCACAGACTCACCAGTTGTTCCAGATGTGAAGATGTACAGGGTGGGGGATTTGAGGGAGGCGGTGGCCCGCAGCGCTGCCGGTACAGGTCGATCAGAGGCGGCGTCGAGCTTATCCAGCAGAGTGTGCACCTGTGTGTGCTCGCTCTGGCTCTTCATGGCCCACACCTGGATGTTGTCGTCCAGCAGGCTGGTCAGGATCCCGTCCAGACAGTCCACCAAATCTGAGACATGGAGACAAAATGAATTTCAACAGAAGGATCCTTTGACTGATCTTTTTAATTCCACTCTTCCTGTCCTGGAGCTTTAACTGTAGGTGCTGTAAATGTGAGTTCTGAGTGAGACATCGGAGCAAATAGGAAAGTAAACACACCACGGGCATAAAAAGAAATAAGGCAGGAGTGTAACACTCTGCTCTGCTGGTCTGTATTGTGAATCATGGCAGCGCTGCTGGGCCGTCTCTCGGGGGTGTGAATCTATGGATCCTACTCCATCACCAGCTAAAGAAAAATAAAAGCTCCCAGAGGAACGAACACTATCACAGCCCTGCAGGAGTTATACAGCAGCAGGATAATGAGGATGAATGCAGATAATAAGCAGAGCAGTCACCAGTTACAATCACAGAGCATTCATCCCTTCATCAGTCCACACTCAATACCTCTTTATGACAAAGTGAAAACAGACAAAACAAAAATAAAACTGAATATATCGCATTGACAGACGTCTTCAGACGCTTTACTATGACTCTGTAAATGTAGCTCAGGTTCCTCCATTTCTCTGGATCATCTCTGAGATGTTTCTCCACCTTGGTTGGAGTCCACCTGTGGTAAACTCAGCTGATTGGACATGATGTGTAAAGACACACACCTGTCTGTATCAGGTCTCACAGCTGACAAACAGATCAGAGCAGAAACCACGAGGAGGAAGGAGCTGCTGCAGAGCTCAGAGACAGGACTGTGTCCAGGCTCAGAAACATTTCCAACATTGGTCTCCATCATTCTGACATGAAGAAGTCTGGAACCACCAGGACTCTTCTAGAGCTGGACCTGGACTGAGACATCAGGGAGAGGAGAGTAGACCAAGAACCTGATGGTCACGCTGAGCTGCAGAGAAAGTTCCAGAAGGACAACCATCAGCTCTCCACTGATCTGAGCTTCATGTCAGAGAGTCAAACGAAGCCTCTCCTCAGTTTCCTAAAGGACTCTGAGACTGAGAGAAACCAGATTCTCTGGTCTGATGAGACCTGGACTGAACTATTTGTAAGAGTGTTTTCACACCTAAAGTTGCTTTCCTCTGGTCTGATTCAGTTGATGAGTTTGGAAACTTCTAGGTTCGTTTTGTTTTCACACAGTGTCTATTCTCTGATTGGTCGGATCTGGCGGGAGCAGGAAGGTAAACACAGGAAGAAGGGTCTTGGTCCACACCCGAATGTGATTACAGTTTTTGCACCTGCCCAAACGAGTCGCACCAAGGGGGAAAAGGAACCAGGGACTGATCATCACCTGCCCAACACCATCCCAGCAGTGAAGCATGGTGGGGGGGGGTTTGGGGGAGACTGGTCAGGGTTGAAGGAAAGCTGAACAGAGCAAAGTAGAATGAAATCCTTAATGAAAACCTAGTCCAGACCTCAGGACCTCGGAGTGGTCCAGTCTCTGCTCTTTCACCTGTCCACCTGGAGCAGGTGGTGGGCGGGGCTAAAGGCCTGATCCAGGAGATGAGCTTCAGACCCATGTTAAACTAAATATGAATCATAGCGGATGATTTTTACAGAGATCAAAACAGGACAATAAATAAAATAAATTCTTATAATGATCTTTTGTGTCATTTCAAATTTTCTGATCGATAACACACGGTCTGAACCTCTACAATCAGATTTTGCTCAAAAATCCTGAACCATGGGCTCTTGAATTAGTTTTCTCTCAGATTCCTCAATACTACAAATGTCATTATCTTTCAGGCTAAATTACAGAACTGTTACTTTGCAAATCCAGCCAAAATGTGGTGATCTTAGTTTCTGTTATCAGGACGTTTGAGTGGAAAACATTCAGTGAGAATCCACTGATCCCAGCAGCTGGACACCACCAGCCATAGCGATACATATACAGGATCCTCTTTGCTCTTGAGGAAGTTTACACCCATAACTGTAAAAAAGACTGGCTCCAGTAGAATATTCTGTGCACACTACTCCTATCAGTGTTTCACTGTTCCAGCTAGTTCATGAATCCCTCTCCTGTTGCACTGGGGTTGCAGTGAGGACAGTGTCCCGGACAAACATCATGCTTGTTTGGTTGAGCAATGACCTGTCATCCTGTCACATGGCAGCAGCGTGGTGAATCATATTAACTGTAGGAGCAGCATTCTTACAGTCAAATGTGTGGAAGCTGAATATGGTTCAACAGAATCTCTTGTTGCTGTTTGGCAGTTTTCAGAGTGAGAGTCCCACAGTTAGGAATCACTCCACACACTTCACAGCTGAGAGTGAAAACAGCAACAGTGGCCTGGTGGGACATTTAAGAGACTGGGGTTCACAAAATCAAGGAGTGTACTTTAAACTATTTGTTATTTAATGGGCCTATTAAATGTATAGCATGTAAAAAAGGGGGTACCACTGTACAATAAGGCTACCCTTATAAAATATATATATAAACTAGTTTATTCATTCGTTTTTTAACACTTTATAAATCATAAATAAACAATTATAAACAAGTTATAACACTGTTTTCATACATTGATGCAGCTCAGTATTTGGCAAGATCAAGTTAATGCTCACTACTCATTAATCTTACTAATGAGTTACTACCATTTATAACTTGTGAAAGTAGTAAGTCATTAATAAATGATGATGTGTTTTACCCTTTTACCAGTTATAAATGTTTGTAACTGAT
>NW_019525659.1:1250233-1251315 GCF_002814215.2 Seriola lalandi dorsalis | reverse complement strand
AGGAAACCTGAATAATCATGTTCTTACTTAATAATAAATAAAATTAAAAAACCATCAAACCAAAAACAATTTAGACAAGATTAGAAACAGGCCTGTAATGAGATAATCGCCCCTCAACCATCACAGACCCTGATAATGACGAACCTCTCCTCTGATTTTCCTGGTGTGCTGTTGGGGTCTGAACCGTTCAGAGTGTTAGAACATGTAGAAGGTTTTACAGAGATTACAGCCAAGAAGTTGTAAAATCGGTTTTTGGCAGATATCATGGATGTGGATACGTGCGCTGCTGCGAAGTAGCATTTCATGGGAGGTGTATTTATTTGTTCACTCACAAAGTCATCTTTGTTTAACTTTGTTCAATGACACTAATCTGTCTTAGAAAATGAGAAATAAATGAATATGCCATACAGGAAGTGACATCACCTCAGCAGCATCTCTTTGCTGGTCTGCTTGGTAAACGTCTCAGGTAAAGGTGTGCAGCTTGTAGCTGCAGTAAAGTCCCAGTCTCTCACTGTACCTGAAGGTGTCTCCCACTCTGTCTCTGAAACAGATGAAGCCCTCGTGGTCCTCAGCCATTAGGTCGCCCGTGTTAAAGTAGGCGTCTCCCTTCACAAACACGTTCCTCATCAGCTTCTTCTCCGTCAGCTGTTTGCTCCCAGCGTAGCCGAAGAACGGGCTGAGGGCGCTCACCTTGGACAGAAGAAGCCCCGTCTCACCTGAGAGGAAAAAGGATTCACATCAGTACAGATGTTTTCCAGGTGAAGACAAAGATGAGCCGACAGCAGTTGCACTCTTACCTCTCTCCACTCGCTGACAGAAACCGTGTTGATCTTTCACTGCCTCGTCTTTCTCCATGTCATACTTCACCAGATCGTACTTGAACAGGAGCTGCACGAAAAGGTAAAAGAAAATATTACTAAAGAGGCCAGACGTCTAAACTGATTAATGGAGCGATCATCCACAACTTCAGGTTAAACGTCACATATTTGTCACAGCAGACATATTGACTGGTCAGAGCAGGAGGAACTAACACCATTAATAAGGTCTGTTCCAGTTAAACATCCCAGTGAGCCAGCAGGGAC
>NW_019525659.1:1208674-1250183 GCF_002814215.2 Seriola lalandi dorsalis | reverse complement strand
TCATTTGATATGATCATGTGATCTGCCATAATTTGATCTGCCAGATGCAACTGTTTGAGCATTAAGATGCTGACGGTGGTTCATTGATAGTAACTGAACAAAAGTGATGAAGCAGCAGGTACAAATGCTGATGATGGAGAAAACAAAGGAAGCTCAATAACTAATGAGACATGAGGCTCAACAGTACAGAGACATGTGGGCTCACTATTTGGCAAGCAACAGGTCACTGTTACCCTTTTTAATCTAACATGTTACAACAGCTAATAAATGATTTATAAGTGTTAACAAGCTAATTAATAAACTAGTTATAAACCTCACAAATCCTTTATAAGGGTCATGTGATTGTAAAGTGATACCAAAGTGGTTCATTATTTACCTCTATAACGTTTTGTAAAGTCTCATAACTTGGAAACTAGGTAAGTACCAATGCTTCAAAACTGTATGTAAAGCAGCATTTTTACTCATTTGACTGAGCCCTGACATCAGTATTGAAACAATAAGTTTAATGAATTAATGAGTCAATCAAAAGTCAAATTGGAGGAGACAGGCCTGAGCTAGCTGGTTAGCATGCGAGCAGCAGCAGAAAAGACAGAGTGATAGAGGTTAAGACACGGAGACCTGGCTGCCCAGAGAGGACAGACTGATGACGGAGCTGTAGAGACAGAACTACATTTCCTGACACACTGTCAAAAATACAGAAACATTAGGGAGGAATTCTTCACAAAATTTGAAAAAAAAAAAGCCCAGAATTGAAAAGTTTAACAGACAGGGAGAAATGACCCTCATTCAGAATGTGCAGTGTTGGATGCTGAATATGTCACAACAGAACACAGCTATATGTAGAAATATAGAAACCAAATGTATTTACGACCGTCTCCTTTTCTTTCTTTATTTGATAACTGCTTTAACTTATGTTTACATGTTTATGTATGCATATATTTGCAAATGTCTATATGTGTGTATATATGTGTAGTTATATGTGTATGTATTTAATTTTATTGCTTCTTTTCCCTTTTCTTTATTTAATTATCAATTTATTCTATTAAAAAATATATTGTATTTATTATATCAATATTGTTATTGACATTTTCCTTTATTTGATAATTTAATTCCATTGAATGATTGTAATTGTGCTTTGGCAGCACAATGAAAATGTCATGCCAATAAAGCCTGTTGAATTGAACTGACAGTTGACTGCAAACAGCTGTTGGTGAGGGTTAGTAGTAACGTTTCCTCTAGACTGGAGAGTAAACAGCTGCTAATGTTAATGCTAGCTATGGAGCAATAGCTAAACTTATAGGTAAATATAGCACTTTTAATGGTATAAAGATAAAACAGTGGTTGAGAACACTCTCAGTCTTAGCGAGGAACTTCAAACTGTAAGTCTGACAGATAATAGATTAGCCCTAAAACTGAAGTCAATCTTTTTGCTCCTAAAACAGTGAGGTGACCTGATGTTCAGTTCAGATCCAGTTATCAGGTAGAAATATGGCTTTAAAGCCCTCACCAAGATAAAGAAGAATTAAGTTTCTAAACAGAAAAAGCTACCTTTCTGGACAACTCACTTCTTCACACATTAGCTCATTAGTGCGAGTTCCACGTCATTTGATTACGCTGTCACCTCCTGCTACAGCAGATCATCACAACACCTCAACACATAACCAGAATGTATTAATGGTTTATAATAAAGGTCCATCCATGATCACATCTTGCTCTCACGTTTTAAAAAGCAACAGTAGAAAGAAGATTGTTAAAAATGAGTTACCATATCGACCCCACTGATGGCTATCTGTTATCTGTTTTTATGTTGATTGTATCGTCTTCACCTGTTTTGTTTGGTTCTTTATCTTGTGGTGTGTTGAGTGTTTTTCTCTATGGCAACAATGGAAATAAGCCTGTGGGCTTTACTGTGTTTTCATCCTCTCATTTTTAATGTCTGTGATGACTGCATGGCAGAAATATATTTTTCAATCATCAAAAAATTCATTCATCCATTCATTCATCCATTCATTCATTCAAGAAATATAATGAGCTCATAAAATACTGACCATTCCACTGTAGTTAAGGAATGTTTTAATTATCAATTAGTCTACTGATTTGAATTTGTAGATAGTTCGGTCTATAAAATGTGGAGAAGTGTGAATCAGTTTATTATGATTTTAGAACACCAACTTCTCTGACTGGAAACACCACAGAAGAAGAATGTTTGACATTTTTGGTAAAAGGTTTAGTGGCAAGAAAAAGTCATTGAAGCCTCTTAATGACCTGGTTTTGTGAATGAACTGGCCATGAAGTGTGATCTGAGTCACAGCTGCAGACAAACATGTGTGAGTGATTTTAATAACTGGTTGAACCTCCTTCGGCAACAATAACCTCAAACCAGCTTTTCCAGTGGCTCCTGATCAGACCTGCACAAGGTTCAGGAGGAGCACCTCCAATCTGGTTTCATTGTAGTAGTAGAAATACTGACCATATCTTAGTACATAGACTTAGACATACATATTTATACAAATAATAAAAAATATTATAGGAAGCCAGCTTGTTCTATTTTCTTATTGTAGCGTTACTCATGTGTAAAAGTACATTTTTTACACTTTTCCTGTGTTTTATTTTACGTTTTAAAGTTTATGAGAAGATATATTTGTGGTTTTAAGAACCACTAGTCTATGAAAGGCTTCTAGTTATTATACAATATTACAATGAAAATAGTGAGGCCGTCAGAGGAGATCTGACCCGGGGCACCAGAGAGAAGCCGCATAGATGTATGTAGGACAGAAGGTGAGTTTTACCTGAACCAACAATCAGAGTCTTGGCTCCACAGCAGTTGAAGCAGTGCAGTAGAGACTTGGCCTTGATGTTAGTGTTGAGGAAAGCCACCGAGCAGCCGACCTTCGCCAACCCGAACCAAACGCACAGGAAGTCGGGCTCGTTGCCCATGAGCAAGGCAACACAGTCTCCTTTCCTCAGGTTGACTTTCTGAAGGAAAACATTGGCGAGCCTGTTGCTCCGCTGCTCGATGTCCCGGTAGGTGTGGACCCGTCCATCGTAGAGGACGAACGGCTTGTCGGGGATGCGCTGCGCCTGCTGGATGAACCGCTCCAGGACCGTGCACACGCTGGATGTGATCTTGAACAGCTCCAGCTTCACGCCGTACCTGATCACCCTCAGCAGAAAGAGGAGGTCTCTCCAGAAGTATGGGAAGCAGAGCCTCTGTAAAACATGAGCGGAGAAAACACCCGCGACCAGAGCCGAGAGCCATCCCAGAGACAGAGTCATGTCTGCGGCTGTGACACTCTCAGAGACACGGCGGAGACACCTGGAGACGAGCGCGATGTTTCACTCCACACACGGCCACATGTTCCAGGTAATAAACACGGACACTCTGCGTGACATAAGACAACCACTATCCACAGGCGTTACGCTAAACAACGTAAGGCCGGAACATGAGATGTGCGGACTTCAAAATAAAAGAGGACGATTCAATTCAATGCCTTTATTGTCATTGCACAGTGTACAACAAAATGAAGTATCTCCAGTGGTTCATACAGTAAACATAAAGATACAGTAACATAACTACATAAAGACACATAAAACTACAGACAAGTAGGCACATTAGAGTCTGTACAGATAAATAAACACAAACAATAAATTGTATAAAAACAGAGTGAGTCCCTGTTCTCAGTTATATTGCACATAGGTGATAAAACTGCACATGATCAGAGTATTACTGCACATGCACAGGATAATGTGAAGGTTTCACATTTCACATTTAAGGATATTGAGGGTGTAGAAAAACAAAATATCACCAGTGCTGGAAAAATATGGATTATAAGTACAGAAAAAACAACAAATGTGATGAATACTTGTCATTTGTAACCAAGGTTTAAGAGGGAAACTGGTCTCATTTGCCTCTGTGACTTTCTGTAGTTATGACTGGAGGTTAATCTGTTTTACATCACCATCCTGTTAACAGTTACACATAAGAAAACAACCGACAGAATCATAAAAACAAAGTAATAATTTGTGGACAGATTATGAAACCGGACACTTGATGTTAGTATCAGCTGTTATTACTGGAATGTGGTAGCAGACAAGAAATATGAATGGGAAACCCCCACCCCTAACTAACAGCCCCCTGATCACTCAGACCCCTGGTCCTGTCTCCTATAGGTTCAATAATCCACCATGATTAAGACAGAATAATAACAGACAAGACACAAGGTACAGACTGATTTACAGCAGCAATAAACCTACTGAAAACAGCTTTGAAGGGACACGCTCTCCACTATAATGATGAAATGTCAAGCGTCACAACAACATGTCTACAGGATAGGTATGATAATAATGATAATAATGATAATAATAATAATAATAATAATAATCTATTTATTTATAGAGCACTTTTCAAAATCCATGTTACAAAGTGCTTGACAAAGGCAGCAAAATGAAATAGACAAGACATGAAATCAACAGGTTTCAAAGAGAAGACAAACAGATACAGAGTCATATTGAGAGAAATACAAGCACAGAAAAGATCAAATACTTCATTCAATACATTGTTGAATATTTGCTATGAAAAGCAAATTTTTTACAAACTACATGCCTTTTTGATGATCATGTCATTTGTTGAGCAAATTTACAAGATGCCTCACAGAGCAAACAAAAAGAGGGACACCGTCTTATAGGACAGACATATGGTGCGTTAATATGGACATTTTATTTTGAAGGGCAAACTCAGTTCATTTCCTGTGTGAGTAATTTCTTGATGCAACTTGACAGTGTGTGGAAGTAGATGAGGTTGTGGAGAAGAGTGGGAGGGCGCACCAAGGAGCTGTCCTCCTCTAGTTAGAGTGACTGTGGCCCCCCCCCACCCCCACTCAGTGGGGGGTCTCTTCATGAAGAGGGAGGGTGTACTCCTTTCAATTTATTTCAGGGGACTTCTGTAATTCCACATTTATTTATTTCCAGAGACTTTTTTTTCTTAATTCCACTTTTATTTCCCAGCTCTTTTTATTTCCATGTGTAATATTCAAATGAGGGGGCGTGGTTATCTCACAGCTATCTCAAGCAAACCATTTAAGTTTTATACTACTCATTGTCTCATAGTCGATCTCATTTAAAGCCCCTCTGCTAACGATTTGCCAAACTCTTGCTTGTCACTTTTGATGGCGGGTCCCCACACACACACACACACAGACACACACACACACACACACACACACACACACACACACACACACACAAAATGTACTATTATTTAATACCATGGGGGTTTTTTTGCAAAGTTTCCTGTTGATTAATGATTATGACTTTTAGCTGTAGACTTCAACACCGTCAGATTATAAATCAGTGGTTTCCAGCCTGTGGGAGGGGACCCACTGGTGGGCTGTGAAAGTATTGCAATTGGGCCAACAAATCATTTGCAAAACAGAACAATTTTGGTGAAAGCAAGTATTTTCCTATTTTTTTTAGTAAGTATTTTTAATATTTAATAAAATAAAATAAAAATTATCTTTAAAAACACTAAAAATGTTGAAAAACTTTCATTGTTTTGTTTTCTTGACAAAGACCCATCACTGTGATAAGACAATGATGTAAACTTTCATGTTGCTGCTGACCAGGCCACTGTCGCCGTGCAGATTACATCCTTGGCAACAACTGGAGTTTCAAAATAGACAGGCGATTAGCGACAGGAAGCATTATAAGGAAAGATAGTTAAAAAGCAGATGGTAAATTGACAAGTGATCTCTCCACCTTCTTTCAGTTCAGTCGTTATCATTAAAATTAAAAATACTCTGAGAACGTATCGGCCCCCATATTGTTACAGGGTCGAATGTAGCCACCAACATATGAGATTTTTAAGCGGGCCATGAGAGGTTGGGAACCACGGGTCTAGATCATTTATTCTCCTCACAAAAACTCTAATTGCAGTCATTTGAAACTGCTGTACATTCTCTTGCTTTGGATGTGTGGACCCTGTCATCTCCTTCAGACATGCAGTGAGGCCAGGTTTAATTGGAGCTTGTCCACATTGACTGAAAAACAAGAACATATTGTTAAATTTATTAATTCAATAAATTTTATATTGGAGATCTCATTGGATTATAACTATTTTACTGTGACTGCACAATGGACCTCATTCACAATCCATTCCAAAGAAGAAATTTCTTCTTCAAACCCACTTTTTATGAAGATTCTGACATTCACCAATGTTTTCTTTGCAATTTGTTCTTAGGTGAGAACAGAATCTTTGCACACTCGAGTATTCTTATGCACATTTGAGTGCTGACATGTTTGGGCAAAATAAGTGGTTATTGCATTTTCTTCTGTTCTACAGTTGTATAATACTGTAAAAAAAATATATATATATATTTTACAAAGCATTATGTTCTTTTAAAATAACTGAACGCTACATTAACACTAAACCCCTCGTTTGCATCTGACTTCCTGCAGCAGTCCCTCCACTTCAGAACTACTAAGTTCCTTTTGTGTTTTGATTTCGGTGCTTTGTCTTTGGATTTTCGTTTTGGCATTTTCTCAACTTTCCCTTACGGTAACTCTTTATGACTTCTGTCTGTGTCTGCACACGACCCTTCAGTCTCACGCCCTTTTAAGGGCATTTTCGGGCGCTGCCTCTGCTAATTAGGGCCAACTGGCTCACACTATCAATTTACGAGGAGAGTGGCATTCATCAATCTAAGAACACAGGTGTGAACAATTCTGCGGTTTAAGAACACGTTCATGAATCATGAGTTTTCTTAAGAACAAAGAATTTAAGTAAATACTTAAGATATTGGTGAATGAGGCCCAATGTTCTTTTGTTCATATTAACGCTGCTCCTCAAATAAAAATATATCTCTGTAGTTTTGAGATGTTACCAATGCCTTGACTAGCATCATTCATTTTACTGACTTCCTGATTGATGAACAAAAAAAGTAAAACACAAGTACAAGAAAACATTTAATCATTCAACTATGAAGATTACAGCCATAGCATGCATAGTAATACACAAACACAAAAAGAACTTCAAACACTTCAAATATCAAAAGTCAAGAATACAATCAATACTTCTTAATTAGTGGTGCAACGCTTAGTTAAAGTCAGCGGAGAGAAACTCATGTTTGCTGCCATCACATTAAAGACCCTGTGATTATAACACCTGTCAAATTATCCCGATGGCACAAGTTTTCATTCATATAAAAATGAGATTTACTGGTGAACATTGATGGAGGCTTTCAGTCCATTTTCTGTAGTGTCCCCAGATCAGACGTCAACTGTCCTCTGACTTCATCATAAATACAATCATGGTATTTCAGTTTTTTTTTTTTTTTTTTTTTAAAAGATACTTAAAGAAAACGCAGAGATTTCCAGATCATGTGATGCTGACATTATGTCCACTCAAGGTCCAGGCTGACTGGAGGAAGTAATGTATTACATCACCTCTTACTGCAGAGGTTTTAGTGTACTTGTGCTTTCAGTGTTTATTTTCTCTCCGTATGAAAAACAGATCTAAACCAGCCCAGGACCTAAACTAACAACTGACACACTGTGTAATTTAAAGGCCTTAAGTCAACAATAAAATGAAGATAAAATATAAAATAAAATAACAAAATGAAAATCTATTTTAAAAATGACACAGTACATGACTCGTTTTCTGAAAGACACAGTCTGTCCTTGAGTTCAGCTTCATGCTGCAGTTTAAAAAGGGTGAAAAGGTTCTGAGCTACAAATACAAACTTTTTTCAATAACCAGGTTATTTTGGTTTATCAGATAAAAATACATCTACCAAAAGCTGTCTTATATTTTTATGAGAAATAAAAAGATAAAATAAAATCCAAACATTTTATTGAAATCCACTACAAAAGATAGAAAAATAGTTCTAGTATTACAGTTGGCAGCAGACTGGCTGGGCTCAGAGGAGGAGGTGATGATGGCTGGTTGGTGCAGTGAGCTCACATGATGGAGCAGCCTCTTTTGGCAGCGCGAGGGTCTCCCTGCACACAAACAGTCAAGGTACCAGACGTGTGAGGAGACAAACTTATTTGCAAGACACCAACAAGTGGTTTCCCATAAATGTGGACCTCTAGGTCTCACCTGCTGGTGGAAGAGGTCTTCCTCGATGGCCTCCACTCCGTTATCATCCTCATCCTCACCTTGCTCTTCTTCTATTGCCGTCTTGTATGACGTGGTTCTCTTTGCCACTTCCTGCCACACACACAAAGACTTGTTTCAGAGGGGTGGGGGGTGTCACTCATTAAAGTAATGCATTCCCTAGCCCAAGGCTATTCAACTATGTTGTTCAGGGGGCCACATTTCCTGAAAGCTAAGGCCCCCAGAGCCAGATATTTCCCTGAGCTATTCTCATTATGTATGTACACTTGACAAAAATGCCACCACATTTTCAAAACTTTATTTTACCACATTGCAAAAGTAACATAATCATTAACTAAGAAAGAAAATAAATCAGCCTCCTTTAAGTCATCAGGCCAAGTGGTGAATTTGATTTTCTGTGCAACACAAGCTGCGACATTAACAAAAGGAAACACACAGTTTTCTGTGTGTCATCATTCAGTTCATTCTGACATCTCTTACGTCACAGCATTTTAAGTGACAAAGAGGCAAACAACAGAAGAGAACAAAGAATGAAAAAGTTCAAGATGAACTGAACTAGCCTGATGTATTTGATGCTACACACACACAGACACACAACACAATTTATACCCTAAAGTTTGGAACAGCTTGACAACAGACAGCGCTGTTACTGCCTGGGACCGAGAAACTGTTTACCAAGAAGGCTGCTGCATCATTAGAGCCTCTCTGTGGTTCAGAGGATTTATTGTGGCAAAAACATCAGCATTTCACATGATTTTTGTCTTTAGGATTTAAATGTTATTTATATGTAATTAGACAAATAAATCCCTAACTCTAATCCTACAATCTAGTCTTCACCCTTAAACAGCACACTGTACCTTTGCTCCAAAGCTTCTTTGTCAAAAGGAAATTTAAGAATGGTAGAGGTGGTGAGGTCAAATTTAAACTACCAAAGAACGGATGGTCGGTCATAATGTATGTGAGTGAGTGAGTGAGTGAGTGAGTGAGTGAGTGAGTGAGTGAGTGAGTGAGGTCTCACTTCTCCCTGGGGGTTGGTCAGCACCACATGGACGTCCTCCCCTGAACCCCAGGAGGACTGGTTCTTCCAAACCAGGTCTGTGGGAGGTTTTGAGCTCACACCGGCATCAGAGGCCCACACCTGCACACACACACACACACACACACACACACAGGTACGTTAGGGTTCAACAAACCGCGAAAGTCATCTTCATTTTTATCACAGAACACAGATTAAGTGACAAACAGCAGGAACTATATCTCCCTGACACTTTGCTAAAAGGTTAAGAATCAGACAGAAAACATCACCCCAAAGGGAGAAATTCATATCTCATGTTATTGGTTTGTGTTGTGACGGCACCCCCTATCTTTACATTACCTATAGATAGAGCTTCTTTTCACACATGTTGTAATTCTAAACTACATTTGCATAAAGGAAGTTGCACTAGCAACAACACTCAGACAGCAGCCTGAAAACAACAATGTACTATTTCTCTCTCTCTCTCTCTCTCTCTCGCTCTCTCACCTGATCTGTGTACCTGCTGATACATTTTCTTTATCTCTAACCTGTAAAGGATGATGTGTTTCACACTTTACAATAAGGCTCCTTTTCACCAGTTATAAATGTTAATAACTCATTAGTAAGATTAATGAGTAAGCATTAACTTGATCTTGCCAAATAGTGAGCTGCATCACTGTATGAAAATGTACACGTTATAACATGTTCATAATTGTTTATGATTTATTAAGTGTTAACAACCGAATGAATAACCTAATTATAAACCATTTATAAATCCTTTATAAGGGTAGGCTTATTGTAAAGTGGTACCCCACCTATTTAACTGTCTCCCAGCAGCCTTTGGTTTTGGCCATCTGTTGAACTTAAAAACATGATTCCTTAGCATACTCATGTTCAACATGTTCAGCTGAAAAGGACAAACTCTTACTGTGACTTTCTGCCCGGCTTTCAGGATGTACTTGGGTGTGAACTTGTAGGTGTTTGTGGAATCTCCAGTCGTCTTAATCATCTCATAACCCACCATGGCCTGGTCCTGAGACACACAACCATTGACACAATAACGAGAAAAAGGTCTAATTCACTACAGTTATACCGACTGTCAAAGTAAAAGATTTTCAGCAGTGACATTTATTGTACACAAACATGAACTAACCAAGATACATGTAAGATCTAAAAGCAGGTCTCACCTCGTCTCCACTGTTTTGGAGGCTGATGAACTTGCCGTCGGTGTCGATCTCGTCGATGCAGATGGGTCCTGTGGCCGAGGCGGAGTGAGCGATGGACACCGAGCTGCTGGCTTCCTGTTCCTCCACGTCAACGCGCTTTCTCTTCCCCCGGGTGGTCTGCACACTGCGGCTGCTGGATGAGGCTCGGGACACCGTGACACGGGACGAAGGACTGGGAGACAGGTTCAGTCTGGGGGAGGAAACGCCACAGTTGGACAGTTGGACGCTGACCCATACATACAATCATTTCAGATGGAAAACTATTGACACAGACTGTGAAGTAGTAAATTGTAGCCAGATTTTATACACTTTGTGGGTGCTCACCTCTCTTCTTCTCCCTCCAGAAGTTTACGGTAAGCATTGATCTCCATGTCCAGAGCCAGTTTAACATCCAGCAGCTGTTCGTATTCATTCAGCTGCTGCTGCATCTTGGCCTGGATCTCAGCCACCTCCCGGTCTTTGTCTGCCAGCAGCTTACGGCTCATGTCTTTCTCCTGAGCCAGCGCTGCCTCCAGCTCTGCTATACGATCACGCCAACCACGAGTCTGAGAGGATGTCAGACAGTTAGATGGTGATGATGTCACAGACCAAACAAACACATTATCATATTTTATTGGCTGGACCGGCCACAGTCCAGGAATACATCCCAATGTCTGTGACTGAATGAGTGAGTGAAAGTTACGCCATTGGTTGGCTAAATGTCGGCTGTTGTTCTTTCAAAATGATTTGGCATAAACAGTTTCTATTACATTAGGGGAAATTTTAATGTCAGTGGGCAACAGGGCGATGTCTACCGACTTGGCATATGACGATGTCTAAACAAACATCGCGATGGATGATAACGGGTTTATTATATGAATAACAAAGATTCAACATTCAATAATGTATTGCCATTTCAATGCAACATTGATTGGATTTGTCTGTCTGGTCTGTGTTCATGAAAGACAAAAAAATACAACACAAATCCACAACATTGTAAGAGGTAAGGGCCCTCATTTATGAAAATGAGTAGTTCTGCTCTTGAGACTCTGAGTCTTCTGGATGCTGAATCTTCAAAATTAAATTAGCTTTCATGTCTAAGTATCAGAGAAGAGTTGTCTTAGTTCGTTATTTTAGCTTCTCATTTTCTGTGCCGTAGTTTGACAGTCGGAGAAACATGAACATGTCTACAGCCCAAGCCTCGTAAGCTCGTCTGGTCAGGTGACACCAGAAGACTGTTTTCTTATCTGCAGTGTGCACAGTGCAGTTACCCCTCATGGCCACATGGCGCCATCTTTAATGCACATGTGATATTGTTTTCATGTGGTATTGGTTTATGCAAACAGTGCGAAGTGCTGCTCATTTTATTTTGTGGTTTTCACTGTAAATATTGGTTATCAGTATTATTGTTGAAACACACTGAAATCATTTCACCATGATCATTTTGGTCACTATAACCATGATGTTATGTGAAGCATCACTCAAGAAGATTACAGCTTGTGTATTTGTTGACCTACGTTTTTCTGTAACATTTGTGTAAATTCTCAGTCACTGAACAAATGCTTTGAACATAAGATCTGATCTAGACATGTGACACTTATCCTTCGACTCTTCAGTATGTGAATGATGGACCCAGTATTTTATAAAAGGTGGGAATTAGATTGATTTAAAAAAAAAAAAAAAATGTTGTCACATGTTTTCACAGAGAGAAAGTATTTTGCGTGAAGCAGCCTGTCTATACACCAACAGCACTTTACCTGGATATTTGCGCAGTTGTAAAAACTTGAACTGGACTTCCTGTATTATACATCATGTCTTAACAGCACCTGAAGTGACATGTTCCACCAGAGCTGCAGTCTGCTTTAATAGGGATATGTCATGTTTCATTATTTTTTATGGGAGAACAGGTAAAGCTCATAGAATCTGGAAACTCCAACATGACTAATATGATGAAGATCTTCATAGGATTCAGTTGGATGTTTTTGTTTAGGTCACTACGACATAATGCTTATTTTCAACCTAACTCTAATTTAGTTAGAAAATTAAAAGTGAATGAGTAAGATAAATGTCCACCTCTTTCTGCAGTCCTGCCAGCTGGCCGCTCAGGTTCTCGATCCTCAGGCTGGACTCTCTGAGCTCCTCTCGGGCCATGTTGGCTGATGCTCCGTTCATCTCGGACAGGCGACGCAGGTCCTCCAGCTGGAGACAGATGATTCGAGTCAGAAACATCAACACGGTTTCCTTCTCATCACACTCTCAAAGAGGAACCGAGCAGAGTCAGTCACTTCCTGACAAGCAGGAAGTCAGTTACGTGCTTGGTATGTTGTAAAGTTAGTGACCTGTCGTTTGGCTCTTAGTGTACTTACAGTTTCACTTGGCTGCTTACTTACATACTGTGTATGAGGATAATTTAATTATAATTAATGGTAGGGTCCACCTGTGTTTTTCTGATGTTTGACTGCTGCCAAAAAATAATCTTCACTTCAGATCCTGTCCTGATGTTTCCTTCTTATCAAACAACTAAATCACATATTATTCTACCAAGAAGTTGAATAAAAAAGTAAAAAGAAAAAAGAACATGCTGTGACAAAAAAACCTTAGTCCTTATCCTTAGTCAAGACAGCAAAACAATATAACACCATTTTTCAAAACATGGTGTGATGCAAAAGTGGCTGAAGTGCATCAAACCACAACTTCACACATGTATTGGCAATACAAGTCAGTTCACATCACATTTACCGTTACATTTTCCCTGGTGCCATGAGTGAGCAACAGTGAAAGAGACACCAGTGTTATCTGCTCTCAGATGTTATAAGGGTTCCCTTATATAGAACAAAATACATAAAGTTACATACGAGAGCAATGAGAAGAAGAGGGAGTTAATTAGTAAATTGAATACAAACATGTCATTTAATAATGTAAACACAAAGAGTTTAAAAACGGTGGCGAACAGAAACATCAGCTGCATTAACACGTGCTGCTTCAGATACATTTGCATCTTAGCACCAGGGAGACAGAGGTGCATCTGAACAGTGGACAATAACTGGCATCATGATTACTGAGTAGTATTCTCAGTTGTGGCTCTGTCTACATGCTTTTTTGATGTGGAACCATTTTCCCTGTCTGGTGTTTGCCAAATCCCTAGAACCAGGTTCCAGCATCTGGTGGAAAAGACTGGAGGCTGTAACAGCAGCACCACCATGCCTGTGGTGTTGGAACCACATGCGGTATGGGTGCACTGTTTGACTGTCCACATTATGCTTGGGACATATAGCAATTACACTTTATACCATGGTCATTTAATTACTCATCTTGGCTGTTAGACACAAGACATAAGTTGTGTGTGTGTGTGTGTGTGCATACTTTGGTCAGGTAGGTGCTCTCCATGTTGTCCTTGTAGATCTTTATCTGCTCCTCATTCTGAGCCCTCATGTCAGCAAGAGCCTGAGTCAGTTTATATTCATACTCCTCTTTCCGTCCAGAGTCCACCTCAACCAGGCGGCTCTCGTAGCGGTGCCGGGCCTCTTTCACTTCCTGTAGCACAGCAAACAGTCAGCACATAGACACTGTTCTCAGGTCTGATCCTGTCCTAATTAACTCAAGTCAACTTGACTCTTTTTTTTTTTTTTAATATTTTTTTGGGGCTTTTTATGCCTTTAGTGTAGTGGAGGGTGACAGGAAACAGGGAGGCAGAGAGAGGGGGAACGACATGCAGCGAAGGGCCGTCCGATGCGGGATTCGAACCGGGGCCGACTGCAGCGAGGACGGTAGCCTCTACACATGGGGCGCCTGCTTAGACCACTACGCTACACGACGCCCCAACTTGACTCTTTTTATCTAATTTTTTAAATGTATCCTTTACTTCTCTTTTGATTGTGTTTTATCAGTCTGGAGCCTCGGCACCAGAGTCTTGTCTACTTTTACTTTATAAAATAAAACTCTCACCTCCTCATGCATGCTCTTACGGAAATCCATGTCCTCAGTCAGACTCTGGCAGCGGTTTTCCAAGTCAACACGTAGCAGCATCTCATCTGCAAGGTGCTTCTTGGCCTGAGTAAGACCTGTATCCAGCTGATAACACACACAAAACGAGACGCACTTTGAAAATAAGTTCACATAGACCTGACAAGCAACGTACAAGTACAAGATTCAGAATAAAAGTACAATATTTACTACACCTGTGTTTTTGTAATTTAAGCACAATCACTCGCTGCATCTGTCATTAATGTTGAAAAGATCATTTAAAGAGGAAAAACATCTGCCCAGCCTCATCACATCATGTGACAGCAGCTGTACCTCCTGCAACTGCTCCTGCAGGTCAGCCAGTCTGGCCTCCAGGCCCCTCTTCTCGGACAGTGCTGTTGCCAGGATGGCATCTTTAGAGTTCAGCTGAGCCTCCAAGTCCTTCACCCTGGCCTGAGCTCCTGCTGCGTCCGAATCCTTCTTGCTATAGCTGGAAGGAGGAAGGTAAGGTTTGGTGAGTGTGTGTGGATGACAGTGTGTGATGGTGGTGACTGCTTGTGAGAGTTAAAACCCAATCGTCAGCAGGGACCTCAATCAGGCTGCCTTGCAGACGCACACATGGACATAGTCGTGTGTCATGTGTACAGTCACTGCCCTTGTAGTAGTGGTTACAGATTCGTCCACTAGAGATAGGTATCATTAAGATTTTAACGAGAATAACCGCCACTAATGACTATTTCTATATTCTTTCTAACAATTAATCTATCGACTACTTTATCGGATAGTCAATTAACCTAAACGATTAATTTTCCTCCTCCAAAATCTAAATGACACTCAATCAATAATCCCAGATTCTGGGTTAGACATTTTCTCAAACACAAACTGTAGTGTAAATTCTCAGGCAGCAGCAGACGACTTAATGATTTCATGAGAGTTTTTATCAGCTACAAGGATAAAAGATATTAAAAAGCTCTGTCTACTAATGAACAGACACTTACACATGAAGTAATCCTTCACATGTTTGTGACTGATCGCACTGTGCGCCGTAAAAATAATAATCACAAAATAACACTGGTTAAACAAGACTCAGAGTGAAGGGGCTTGAACTGTGATGTGCTCATCCTGCCAAAGTCAAACACTAACCAGCTGATTTTATCTTTATCTCTATCCATACACTTATTGATCCAGCACACACTATTACTTGTACTATTTAAAAATAAATTCAGATGTGAATTGATTGTTCTGGTTTGAACAGGTGGTTGGATAAAGTTTGTATTGGCCTTTTAGTTTTTATTGCCCTTAAAGTAAAGTTCAGTGATAGTAACGTCAACAGCAGTAATCTTCAGTTATGTTTCCTGCTGTTTGCTCTGTATGTGTGTGTATGTGTGTGCGTGCGCTGTGTACCTGCAGCCCCACCTCTCCCACAGAGCAGAGAGCAGGACGGAAGTAGTGCGACAATAAATGATTTATAAAATAAATATAACCATGAAGGCAGAACAGACAGAGAATTCACTCCACTCACAAATATTAGGAACACCTTTCAACATAAACACAAACTACAGCCTCTAAGATGAGCATCAACACATCTCCGACAGGTTTAACAAAGCTCAACATTCAAACTCATGAAGCCAGGATTTATTACAGGGCTGTTTCATTAGTTTAACTGCCCCTCCTCTTTTTGTACGACACACTTTAAAACGTGTGGTACTCCATTTTCAAGTACTTTTGTGTATTTTGTGGGTCAAAAGTTTAGAGTGGTTCCTGCTGCCGGTTGACCATGATCAGTCCAGTCTGCAGGAAACAGGGCCCTCTGCTGGCCACAGAGGGTCAACACAAAAGAAGAGGAGAAACACAGAAGAGCTGTAAATTAGAAGAAGAGCTTATTTATGTCATGTGTGTGCACATAAAAGTCTTTTATTTCCTGAATACGTTGATATTAAAAAAAAAAAAATAGGCAAAGATACGGGAGCCACACATCTCATATTTAAAAAAAATCAAATAAATGTAGGAGTGTTTCCTAACTCTGACCTGGGTTCACTGTGTGACCACGGGACTCATTGAGTGGGTTTCAGTGTCTGTTGGAGCAGCTCTGCTGAGACAGAGGCCAGTTATTTCCACACGGTCTGCCTCGAGTTTATGAAGGGTGGATGAGAAGGCCACTAAAGTGGATAAACTATGACTGGAATGTGGTGTGGTATGTCTGCTTTTTCACATTCTACTGAGAAACACACCATAGGCCCACAGGGCTCTTTCACAGGGACAGTCTCAGTAAGACCACACCTACCTACCACACTACAACCACTACATCTACCTGATGCTACACTACAACCACTACATCTACCTGATGCTACACTACAACCACTACAACTACCTGATGCTACACTACAACCACTACAACTACCTGACACTACAACCACCTGATATACTTCTTTACAGACAATAAGTTATCATCCAGCTTCATCAGAAAGCATCAGATTAGTATTACAGTCATAACCAGCATTTCCTGTTCAGCTTGTTTAAACACCACGGGGAAAAGTATAAATTGCCAAGATGTTTTAGAGAGCATATAAATAATTGACTTCAATATGAACCACAAGATTTTACCAGAAAGACATTAAGAAGACAGTTAAGGAGGGCGCTAATGTGGTTACTCTTTACTAGTGATGAAATGATCAGTCTAAAAAACTGGTGACACATTTGACCAACCAAGTCGAACATTATTTAGGGAAATATTTTGATTGCCATACAAGTCACAATTTCAGTGTGAATGATCATTTTTGCATTTTCAGTGAAAAAAGAAAATATATAAAAATGATGGTTTTTGGGGCTTGAACCAAACAACCATGTTTTTTACATCCAGAGAATATGATTTATAATGTCAAACATCAAATACAAATGAAGAGCGCTTTTCAACAGTTTGAGTCCCCGGGATGAACTACTGTGCATCATGTTGCAATAGTGGCTCAAAAATCAAAGTCAGCAGACAGACTTCAGCTAATCATGAGGAGGTCCTGTGCGTGTAAGGTATGATTTATAGCCTGGTCTGAAGCACCTCAATGCTTCATTTATGGTTTGATGTGACACATTTTATCTTTATCAGCTGCTGTGATTTGGATACTGCACAGGTCATATTGCAGGTTTCATCATATTTCAATTATTGTTCAGCCCAACAACCAACTGACAATTTAGAATCACTGATCAGACAAAATCAGCACATTGAAGAAATCACTGCTGACCCCTCATGATGAGAAAATACATTATTACACGACAAATTTTAAGAAATGTCCTTAATTGATAGTAGACCACATTAAAAATATAATAGTTAATGGACGGACACAATTAATAGACAGTGGTCTTTTTACATTAACCACTGACCTACGTTCACCATCACAGCTGATTAGAATTCAGAGAACAGATTAAACACCAAGTTACTTTAATCAAATAAAAACACAAAATAATGACTTCATTTAAAATAGCTGAGCTTCCACTTCCTGTTCAACACTATTTAGAGCAAATGTCACTGCACAGCTTCCAGGCTTCGCTGGAGAACAAACATCAGATCAGACTGAACCTGTTGGACATGTGTAACAATTCAAAGTCTGACCCATTGGCCTTTATCAAAGGAGCTGTGGCCTTCAACAGGAAATAACCTGGAACAAAAAGGAGAAATCTCTTTCTGCCAAGTCAAGTCAGTTTTTATTTATATAGTTTATAACTCAAGGCACTTTTCAGATAGAGCAGGTCTAGACCAGACTCTGCACTTTAACCTTCTCAACAACCGCTCATCCAATCCACCTCACACTTGGTGGGCGTGTTGCTGAGGACCCAAGGAAGTGGGTTACCAGCTGAAGTTATTGAAGGAGCTGGTGTCAAGACCCTAACGTCACATATAAGGTGATGCCATCAGTGACATCTCAGATTGTTGCTTTATGAGTCTGTAAACATAGCTCATTACTCCATAACTAAACCAAACCAGTGACAGGCAGTTTCGATGGGAAAATAATGTTACTGGTTGTGTAAACATGATATAGGTTTCCCCAATGACTTGTGCATTGTTCGCTGTAGCTAACGTTAGTGCAGCTGCTAGAAACAGCTGCTCAGCTGGGACAGATGTCCCAAAGACGCACAAATAGTGTCACACCAACTTCTTTTAAGATTTACTGCCACTGGTTCATTCATCTATACTCAAAGCACGTCGCTTATACAGGTCATTACTTCTGTGTCGACCATATTTAAAGCACATTTAATCATTCTACTGTGGCTACAGCAGTGCTCTGTGCTGTCCAATACTCAGCTCCCAGCCTGCATGAACCAAGCAGCTGCTCACTGCTTCTGTTGAAGATTAGCATGAGCCTCTGACTACTAGCTAAAGTAATTCTTCACTTAATGCTGCAGTGTTCAGCAACATGACTGCCACAATGAGCACAGAAAGCCAGAGTGGGATGACAAGGAGGTGCATTCATTTTATAATCTGTGCATCCCTTGCGGGTGGTCAGACAACACGTGACAACAGTGAGAGGCAACCACTTACTACAGCAAACCACTGTGCATTTTCTGACAATTACACCACACCTCCTGGATTAATATATATTCAAAATCGATTCAATTATTAACAGCCACTAATCAATTGTGGACTAATCACTGACATGTCAAATAAACATGGGAATTCATTTTAGGTTTAGTCACTGCATTACAGTTCAAGAAGAACTTTGACCCCTTTTACACTTGACATGAACTCAGACTGGATGAACTGACTTATCTTTTTCTTAAGCTTTTTTTGGGGACATTTTTACCTTAATTCAGATAGTGAAGTGAGAGACAGACAGGAAAGTCAGGGAGAGAGAGAGAGAGGGGACAACATGCAAGAAAGGGCCATGAGTCGGATTCAAACCCATGGCCGCTGCTGTTAGAACTAAGCCCATGTGATATGCGTTCTAACAGGTGAGCCACCGAGGCACCCCATGAGCTGAGTGTTATCTGTGGCAGTTCACAACAACAAACAGGTGGAAATCAGGGCAGCACAATTAATCGAAATATAGTCGAAATCTCAATATAGCAGAGTGCAATATCCAAAATGCAGAAGCTGAAATCTTTTTGATAAAAAGGTAAAATGCTGTGCATTATTGTGCATAGTGTTATAGATGCTCCAGCCAACAAATTGTATTCTCCAGACATAAAGGAACATGTTTGTTTGATACATGCTTCAACAAAAATCACATCATTTAAAAAAAAAAAAAAAAAAAAAAATCTGTGAAAATTAAATGAAAAAAAAATAACGACCAGTCACACTGAAATCATAATATCTGCCAAAATAATGGCAATATGATTTTTTTCTGCATATTGTGCAGCCTTAGTAGAAATGCACCAAGGTCAGATTACAAGTTGAAACAGCTATGGGACCCTTTTAGCCACATTAACTGCAAAGTGCACCCACTAAACACCTATTAAAAAATACCACCTTTGTGAAGCTTATATTCTGGGTTTTTGTTATTATCATAAATGTTATTATTATTTATTTGATTTCGCATACAGCCAATTTAGGTGTGTCAACACAACACAACACTGCTTGGTGAGTAGTAACAACTACAAAAAAAAACAACAACTACATTTTAGTTTACCTATTTGTAACACTTTAAATAGAAATAAGAAAACACAAAATACACAGGATTCACGAGACTTTCACTCCACATTGTCTATTGATGAATTTTAACAGCTGTGAGTAACAGCTGCTGCTGTCAGGTTCTCGCAGATATGAGAACAAACAAACACACTCATGTTTGTAAATACAGGTGCGATGTCCACACAAATGACCACAAAACATCAAACATTCAATAAACAATTTGGATATTAAAATCAAGTTATTTAAATGTCTGAATCATTTCATCATAATACTTTTAAGTTTTAAACTATGTTGTCATTTCCATCATGAAATAACAAAAGCACCTCAGGTTTGCGCTGATGTTTGAGTCTTTTGTTCTGAACAGATCCTGACGTTAGACCCTGAAGGCACCATGTGTCCAGTCTAATTAAACCACAGGTTCATTTTCTCTATATAAACTGTTTTCTGTTTATTTATTTAGGACTAGCCATGGTTAGCATTAGCCAAAGTTAAATTTCAAAAAAAGATTTTGTTTGACAGTTATTTCCCATCAGCAAAACAAACAATACGAGCCGTTAACACCCACCCACCATTGTGGTAAAATAAATATTAAATGTTGTAACTAAATCAAACCTCAGAGAGCCTTATACCGAGCCACATGAAGGAGAAAAGGACGGTAAAATAAAATAAAATATTAAATACAAATGAAGAATGCTTTTCAATAGGCCGAGTTTGAGTGACGCTCCCACCCGACGAGGAAACGTAATCCACGGGATGAACTTCCGTGCGTCATGTTGCAATAGTGGCTCGAAAATCAAAGTCAGCACACAGACTTAAGCTAATCATGGGGGGGGGGGGGGGTCCTGTGCATGCAAGACTGTACAGCATAATTAAACCGTTGGAGACTTACTTCTGTAGAAGCTGCTCATGCTCGGACTTGATCTTTCCCAGCTCGATCTGCAGCCAGGCCCGCTCCTTGGAGGAGTCATCCAAACACCTCCTGGCGTCGGCTAGCTCCGTCTCGTAAAGGGCTTTCAGTCCGGTTACCTCCCGACTCCTCACCTCCTCCTTCTCGCTGATTTGCAGGTGGAGTACGTCGTTTTCAGACTCCAAACTGCGGACCTTGTCGATGTATGTGGCCAGGCGGTCGTTGAGGTCCCGGAGCTGTTGTTTCTCTTGCAGTCTGGTTATTCTGGTCGGACTCAGCGGTGTGCCGCTGCCGCACGTGCTTCTCTGGCCGGTCGGAGTTGCAGCCGCGGTCGCCATTGTAGAGGAGGAGGTAAATAACCCGTATGAACGACAGAGACAGAACCAAACTAGGATACAGCTTCTACTGATTTAACGATTTAGATTCGCGCGCTCAGCAATAACCGGCACTTCCGAAAACTACCCTGGAAGTGTATCCTGTCTTTTCTTAACCGAATGAAAGAGGGGTTTGGCTTCCTAATATGGCGGCTCATTGAAAATTTTACGATGGGATCTACAAGCCAATGGCGTAGCTCGACGCAATGCGTCTTTCAACTTTAACTTTTGGGTTTGCTTGAGACCTGACCGACGTATGCCGAATTCTCCCGAGCAGGCGGAGTCAGTTTCTGCGTATAAGCGTATAAGCCCGTTTGTTGAAACCGTCCGCCACGGTGTAAAAAACAAGCGCCGCCTGACTTTTCTCATAACGGCTGAATCCAACTGTCCAGTCTGGGAATGCTGAGGGCAGTCCAAATCCATAGTCCACAAGTTATTATTATTATTAATAATAATAATAATATAAAACAATTTTATAACAACAATAATGAAATTATTTTATTATTATTATTATAGATTTTTGTTGTAGTAGAAGCTTTTGATGTAAGGTTTCATATTGCATATGGAACATTCCTATTCATATAGAATATATAGGATCCTCGGTTGAGGGTTTAATGTTGATACATATTGTGTTTGGTAGCCCATGTAAAGTCCAATAACCGTGATATTCGTAATAATGCTATCTATCTGTTTTGATTATTTTTTACTCAATAATATTTTGTTAAAGCCAGTGAATTATATATCCTTAATTTTATTGCTGGCAAAAACACACTGACTAATAAATGTAAATTCTCAAATCCTGTACATGTTTCTTCATATTTGAAGTAGATTACAAGCAGTACATCCACATGGTCCACTATAACAGGAAAGCTTGTAAAATGTATTATATATTAATTTATATGATATGAAATGTTTGTACTTTATTTAATGTTATAATGTAACATTGTTGTCCATTGTGTTACTGTAATTCAGATTTTTGTGTCATCACCTGACTCTGTTTGTTTGCTATTTTTCAATAAAAGTTTATTTAAAAAAAAAAAAAAACCCACTGACATTGCCATCCATAGAGCCTCAGGCTGAAAACCCAACCATTAAAAAAAAGATGCAAGTGAAATTAAGCATTATCATTGTCACAGTAGTAACACCGCAGTATTTGGCATGAACGCAGGACCACAGCATTAAAGTATCATATGATTCTCATTGCATGCAGAGCACCCTGGTTTTCTCTGACGATGCCACCTTAAAAAATTTGTGCATTAATTTAAACAGCAAATTCAAATATTCTTCAAAAGTTATCCATCAAAATTCAAGAAACACTTATCATTTGTGTTGTTAGATTGTAAGCAGTGCATTATTCATTATTATTCACATGGTTGAAACCCTTACCAGCAATAACATGAAAATGACACTGTTCAAAATCTTGTTAAAGTATGACTAATGTAATTAAAATTGATTGTTTTTCATTACTATTTTAATATGTCTTGAAATGAAACCTTAATAAGCTCTGTAGGAAAACTCAGGTTGTTACAAACATTCAGAAACCTCTATTGTTTTTGGTGGGATGCTGATTTAATGGAAGCAGTACTTACCATTGCAGACTCAGAGCATTGAGCATGATATATATATATATATATCAGTAAGGTCCATGTACATTTGTTGGTTGCATATTTTCACATGGCACTTAAAAGTCAATAAAATTCGAAAATTCCAAATGAATCTGTTCTCAAACCAGCAGAAGGTCCAAGCGTCACATTTTACCTATAAATGAATGAATCACACATGTTGCACAGTTTTAAACATTAGTGTTAAATGTAAATTGAAATAAATGAATTGCGCCCAAAGCTGACTTAAATGTCAATGCCATAGTGACATGTTCTCTGCTGTAGCTGCATTGGCAACATGTGGAAAGAGGATGGTACCGCCAGAAAACTAAAAATAGTAAATTGGCCATTACAAACTGGAAGCAAATGGGACAAAAATCTTAAGTCTTAAAAGTTGCCTTGGTTTGTATGGTATTTAGTCAGTATGAACCGGCAAAAAACTGCAACAAAAATCTCTCAGATATTTCTTTGGTAGAGGGACTCACAATTGACACCTTCTTAAAATGACTCCACATTACCCCTTTTTAATTAAAGCTGTGATTTTCTACACCAGCAGCAGGTCAGTGATTATCTTTTTATTAAACTCAAAAAGGGCAAAAGCTTCGCAGTGAAACAAATAGTTTGTCACAGATCACAGTTTTCTGCTGTAATCTCGACAGTAACAGTCACGTAACTTTCTGGAGTGCCACCGTTATGTTTTAGGCTGTGCAAAAAGGACAATATCCCAGTGTCAGCCATGATCTGCCCCCTGGCGGGCATATCTACAAAGTATGTGAGCATGTATGAGAACAATGTCGCTGCTTGTTTATGCATATGCATTAATTGAAATGCATCACAAGGCTTAAAATGATATTTATATGTGAGCTCATCTGCATATAGGAGAACTTTAAACTATAACAAAATGATGGTAAAACTGCTTTTGCATGGCTAATCAACCTGAATCTGATACTCTGTTGGTGTAAAACCCTGGTTAAAATGTTTCTCTAAGGAAGTAACAAAGTAAAACTATAGACCTGCATCTTCAAGAGTGCTGTCAAGTTTTAGTGTTTCATGTCAATATACCAAAAACAAAAAGGTAAAAAAACTGTCTTCATAACAACTTCACACCCCATTTTAATGACAAATTCTACAAATGTATTTGAACCAACACATTAATTAGCCCCATTCTTCCTCTGTCTCTCCTACTGTCTGACATTTTTAGCCATTTTCATATGTTTTAAAGTTTTTCTTTGCTGCCAAACAGGGTTTCTTGTCAGGAGCAGGTGGTGGTGATTGTGGCTTGACAACAGCTTTAGTCATTGTTATTTTTATAATACAAGAGGTTATAATACGTCCTCTGAGCATCTACGTCTTCAGGGCAGATTGGAGGCTACACTGAGTCGCTATCAGAGAGTGAAAAGACGGGGGCTAGCTGGTTATCATGCTAACTTGAGCAGAAGAAAAGACATAAGTCAAACAAGAGTTAATAGCGTTGCTTTCTAGAAACAGCTGTTGGTGAGTAAAGGAATGAAGTTTGATGCTGAACTCAAGTTTCTTCTGGTGAGTAAACAGCTGTTAATGCTAATGTTAGCTTTGTAGCAATAGCAAAACTGACAAATGAAGGCGCTATTTGTAAATGGAGGCTAGATTAGGGGCTACAGTGAGTCACTATCCTGGCCAGGACTAGCTGGTTAGCATACTAAGTTCAGTAGAAGAAAAGATATGATAGAGACAAAAGTTAACATTGGTGTTTCTTTCCACCTCTGGAGACAGCTGTTGGTGAGTAAAGGAATGAAGTTTGATGCTGAACTCAAAACATTTCATCTAGACTGGTAAGTAAGCAGCTGCTAATGCTAACTTTAGCTATGTAGCAATAACAAAACTTCCAAATAGCTCCTTTAAAGAGTCTATTTGGAAGTTTTCTCTGTCGCCAAACATGGTTTCTTGCTGGGAGCGGGTGGTGGTGATTGTGGCTTGACAAGAGCTTCAGCCAATGTTGCACTTACAAGAGAAGAGGTTATAATACGTCCTCTGAGCAGC
The DNA here is from genome assembly GCF_002814215.2 of Seriola lalandi dorsalis. Classification (NCBI taxonomy): domain Eukaryota; kingdom Metazoa; phylum Chordata; class Actinopteri; order Carangiformes; family Carangidae; genus Seriola; species Seriola lalandi. Next base: position 1,225,366 of record NW_019525659.1, on the reverse strand, counting down.
TACATCTTCAGGACAGACTGGAGGCTACTTTGAGTCGCTATCAGAAAGTGACAACATGGTCTGATACGGGCCGGGGCTAGCTGGTTAGCATGCTAACTTCAGTAGAAGAAAAGATGTGATAGAGACGAGTGTTAACATTGGTGTTTGTTTCCACCTCTGGAGACAGCTTTTGGTGAGTACAGGAATTAAATTTGATGTTGTACTCACAATGTTTCTTATTGACGGTAAGTAAACAGCTGTTAATGGTAATGTTAGCTATGTAGCAATGGCAAAACTTACAAATAGCTTCTTTAATGTCAAGATATTGCATCTGGCTGTCACCTAGAATTCATAGAACCACAGCTACAAACATAACTCTAATTTTGAACTTAAAGCCAGCTGGTAACGGCTCACGTATCACTCCCATGACCCAGCATGACCCCTCTCCAGCTGAAATTGGAAACAGTTTGCTGTCAGTACACTCCAGCAGATAAACACTTTTGATTTCTAGCATGGTTGGACAACACTTCTTGCAAATTAGTTCAAGCATAACGTGACTTGAACAGTGACTTCAGTCCAGCTCGTCCCCCACCCAGACTGCTGACAGTTGATTGCTTTATTTATATGTATTGTAAGCATACATGTGTTTGGGTGGGGTAGAGGGGAGTGTAGTGTCCCAGGGTACATTATAAATGTTTCACAGATTTCTGGGGGGTCAAGTGGACAGAATTACTGGATTTTCCATTGAAAAATAAAAATAACTTCTGCTACAATAAATGCATAAAATGGGCCAAGGATAAATCAACAGTGTAATAAAGTGAACATTCATAGTGCTTAGTCAGCCTTTAAGCTCGTATATAAGCTAATATTTGGCAGCTTAGCACATCACAGCGCAAGACAGTGAGGTGTGGTGAAGAAAAATAGCTACCCTGTATGTGTGAGGCTCCTAAGGTCATCTCTGACAAACAGTCTGCCTCTGGTCTCAATAGGATTTTCTCACTGAAGTGCTGACACTGTAAACAGTTCACAGTTTGACAGAAGGAGTGGCACAGAAATTTGCACAGGGACTGTCACTGTGAAATTGTCACCTTGTTTTCTAGTTTCAGTTAGAAAATGTTTGTGTGAGTTCATATCCTCCAGGAGACACAGTGTAGTAGACATACAGTACATACTGTAGGATGCTAAGTTTGGTCAAACCAGCCACCAAATCATCAATATTTCAAGTGAAGAAGTCCATTATCACCTTTGTGCCTGTCTCTAAAACTTGTAAGTGCAATCAACCCTCGGGCCGGGTATCAAAACTCATTACTGTCTCTAGTATCAAAAACTGTCACGTACCCAAAGCTGGAAACAAATGGTTTATAATCTTGTTTACTCCTATAATCAGATAGTTCCCAATTTGAATAGTAATATTCCAATTTTAGACTGTATTTCATTTAAGAAAAGCTATTTTGAGAGTGTTGAACTTTGGCTTCTTTTGTCAAATGGAAAAAAAGGTTTCCTAAGAAAATGGGTCAGTGAGGTAAAAAAAAGTATAATTTTGGAGTCAGTAGCAAAACTCACATTAGCATCAGTATTAAAAACGTTCAAATAATACCCAGCCCAGATACCTAGAGGTGTATTCAGACTGAATACAAAGCAATTCTGTAGGCGACAAAAGTTTATATAAATTCTGTGCAAAGATGCAAGGGGACAGGAACACAGGCTGATTTGTTCTAGGTGGCACAAATCGAGGCAAAGTCCATGAGAGTTAGAAATGTTTCAAATTGAGCAAAAAAAATTCACACTTATACCTTGGTTTAATGAGACAAGCAAAAAATAGAAAGGAGAAGAAAAGGAAGTAACATAAAGAGCTGGAGTTCAGGGTAAATTCTGAGATTGCACAAGTTAGCTAGTAATGTGGCCAAATACGTTGTCCACATTACTAGCTAGCTCTACCTAGCATCTGTAAAAGCAAAGCTGAAATTCACTTTGTCATCAAGCTGAACATAAGAATAACTAAACCAACCACCAATTAATCAAGATGTCCATTTTTAAGACTCAAGAGTCGGCCAGGCCAGTGTGACGTCCATTTGATCCATGTAGAGTAGGATGAGAGTAAAATACATCCATAATATGCTTATTCTGAACTGGTTATTGTTCAGTTAGCTTGAGCATGAGATAAAAGCTCTGTTGGCACACACCAAAAAGGCAGCATGAACAAGAATGTCACCACAGACTGGTTTGTGTGTGGACATAAATATCCACTAAAGTGTTTGGATGTCCGGTGTAGAAGCCTAGGCCAGAGTATAGTCGAACTGGCCCTTCTCCAGACCATCAAGGCCGTCTGCCCACGTGGAGGTTGGCATACTCCGGTAGGGGTCCAGCAGGATACGGAAGCATCGCACGATGAGGATGAGGAGGAAAACAAAGAGGAAGATAACCAAGGCAAAAGTTGTCTTCTGCTCCAGCGACATGGCAGTGATAGCTGAATCCGTAGAGGATGAGGAGGAAGACGAGGAGGAGGAGGACAGGGCAACGAAGTGTCCCCCAGCGGAGTACATCAGAGAGGAAAATGCAGAGGTGAAGGGCTCTCCCTCCATCATCCAGGAAGAGAAGTGTGTGGTGGGGGCAGGACAGTGGCACTGCAGATCCCACAGGGGGAGCTGTGGCATCCTCTTCACTCCGGCCCGGCCCAGCCCTTTTAGATGGACCTCATTGTCTGGATAGACACAGGACCAAGAACTGTTAACAAATCATAGTCACAAAGTTCTTTACGTTTCAAAGTCAGCTCACTCAGATGACAAACTACAATTACCACTTAGACTAGTTTCAGGTTACATCCCTGTTTATTCAGAGTCATATAAAATATGAACCATTTGATTGTGTTGATCCTTGAGTCCCAGTGGATGTTTGTGCCAAATGTGAAGGGATTCCCTTGTAGAGTTCACGAGATATTGCGTTCACAAGGCCAATATCATGTTTTGTGAGGTCACCATGACCTTGACCTTGACCTTTGACCTTTAGCCACCAAAATCCAATCAGTTTGTCCTTGAGTCCAGGTGAATGTTTTTATTAATGTGGAGGAAACTCCTTCAAAGCATTACTGAGATATCGCGTTCACAAGGCCAAATCTGCGATTTGTGATATCACCGTGACCTTGACCTTTGACGTACCTACTGACAACCCCCAAAAACTTATTTACACATTGACCTCTCATGATTTGTTTGCTCAGGTAGTTTTGGTTTTATTTATCCAGGTTTTGAGAATTTGCCTCCACCCTGATACAATGGAAGTGAATGATGTGCAGGGCATTTGATACAAAGTAGTTCCAGTGCACGAGTGGATAAATGAAATGTCATTTTTCAGTTCTTCGAGCAGCGCAGTAATAACATTATGGTTTCTAATTGCAATGTTGATGGAATAAAAAACATGTACAAGGACTGCATTCACACAAGAGTCGTCTAGAGTCAGGAGTTTGAGCACATATTAGAGTTAAGGGTTAGGGTTAATGTCTTCACTAACATGAGCAGACAAATGTGAAGTATTTTGTGAACATCTCACTCAACATCATTGATTCCAGCATTAGCAAGGAGCCAGCAACACACAACACACACTGCACCATTTTAGGACCGAACTATAAGATGTTCAGTGATTTTCCTGTCCAAGACAAATTCCTTAGATCTGACACAAACGCCCTGAAGTCGGCTTGAAATTCGCACTCATACATCATTGTGAGCTGTCCCAGGTGCTGCCACCATTTTCTTGTTGCCAAAAATTGGATGTGGCTGTAGTCGGGGCAATTTGGAAAAGAGTGCAGAAGCAGATAAAAGCCTCTTTTCCTGTTTCAGTTTGGATCCTGAAAACAGATAGGAAAACACATTCTGCATCCAGAGGGACAGGAAAAACGCACAAGGTGAAATACAAGCAGAGCTTAAGTGGAGCAGACAATACTGTCCGCTTCACGGTACAATCGCTGACATGACAGTTTATATGTAAAGTGAAGGACATCATTGTCATTGTATTCAACATGGACACTGTGTAATGCGATCTGGATTTGAATGATGTGGTGACGCTGTTTCCAGAGGAATTAAATGGCTTCCTGTCGGGTTTAACTCAAGCACTTCTTGTCATCGTTCTGTTGTATCACAGTGCAATTACAAATGCATCGCTGCTTTTGCCAGACAGGTTTGAAAGAAGGCGATGATGCATGCAGCTGTTGCCCTTAGTAACCTGAGTCAATGACACTGAACTCTGTCATAAAGGATAAGGCTTGTTGTTCTATATTTTTATCTCATGAAAAGAACTTGTCATGGTCTGCCCTAACACTTTTGGACTCTTTATGTTTGGACATTTGTTTCATTTCCTGTTTTATTTTGCCTCCCTTGTGTATCTAAATCTCTGGCTGTGTCTGATATAGTCCATAGTCCACTATATAGGGAGTTTGCCATTTTGTAGTGCTGTCTGAATGTATAGCCAAAATTATTACACCCTATATAGTGGACTCATATGCATCGTGAAAAGTAGTGTACAACCGATGGTCAATAACCAAGCAATATATACCATCATGCATTGTGCTCGCGCTAAAAGACAGAGAAATGGTGCAGAGAAAATGACCCGAGTGTCTGAAAGTGTTTTATCTGCATTTGGGTCCTTAACACTCCTAAACCTGACACAACTGAACTAAAAATGCATCACGATGCATGGACTGGACTGAAACAGCAAGTGCAGATCTAATAAAATCTGTGTGAGACTGTACAATATTAGTTTGAGGGTATTTCACATGATTGCCTGATAATTACCACGAAATTTGCTGCTGCATTTCTTGAAGAAAAAAACTTGTTTTGGAGGAATGAAAGTAATTTAACTTTAGTAGTAGTAACTAATTTTTCATGAGCTGTATTTCTGTCAAACTTCCCTGAGCTTTTGTTTGAATGAATCAAAAGTGACTTAGTTTGAATCATTGTGTTGTTGACTTCTCAGTGACTTGGTTAGCATGTGTCAGTGTGTCACATGATGTTCTGTCATGGCTGACAGGGTGGAGACGGTTGCAACAAGTTATTGTAACTGTCTTCAAGCTGAGCAGCCAAATCACAACAGACCACACAACAGTGTTTTTAACATTTTAGTTCCAAATAGGAAAAATATGAAGCTGACAGAAACAGACGCAACAATATGTGTTAATTTTAACACATAAGAGAATAAAAACAAGTTATTTATTTTCTCGTGGTCTTATGATATTTGCCTGTTTTGTTTAATATTATAAGCTATAACAAAAAATGTATGTAAAATATTGAATAAATAAATAATGCAAACAAACATGTTGCAACCGTCCCTGCTCTGTGATGCAACTGTCCCCAGGGTTGGGGTCAGGTGCAACATCTGAATTCTGCTATTTAAATAAATATAGTGAGTGATGTGTCATATGTACTGATCTTTAAATGGTATGGGTCATTAGTAGGTATGTGTAAGTTTAATATATAAAAGTTTAGTCTCTGAGTAAAATGCAAAAAGTGTTGCAACTGTCTCCAGTCTCCACTAAATGTGACAGTTTACCCTGCAGCTCACTCACTCAGTGAACAGATCAAAGATTTGCTGTTTCATGTGAACTGAGTGAGTGTTTTACACAGAGAAATGCAGCAGGAACCGAAAGTGTGACTTGCAGTCTCATAGCACATTTACATTCTGTGTGAAGTGGGTCATGACCCTGGATGTCCTGCAGCCTTCCTCCCAGAGGAGGAAAAAAAAGAAAAACAGGTAGAACGAGCTGCTCCAGGTATCTGAGCTATTCTGAACGCATGACAGTAATTCATCTGCAGCTTCATTCAGTGCAGCACAGAAAACGCAGAGGGGAGGTAAAGTGAAGTTGGCAGCAGTTATCAACCTGACAAGGACGCTGCAACCTCATCACTTATAGTTTCAGGTGCAACAGTCACACACGACAGAGCTGAGACATGACAGGTGAGGTGTGGAGGGTGCTCGAAGCTTCAACATCAACATCAACATCACTCAACAAGTGCACAGCCAATTATCAATACTGTCCAACCGCCACCTTCACTCAACTGTCGCAGTCACACAGCCGACACCTGGCCACACACACCCGGCACACATCCCCCTGGACCTCCGTGAGAAGGCTGGTGAATACCTCTGTCCGTGTGCGCGGATGGCGGATCCATGTCCGGAGTCACAGAGGGGACCGGCACGTTTGGCACGCTTCACTGTCGGCAGCATCTGCGACAAACACGACACACGGCCAGGAAGAGGGAAGATGCGTGCGTGTCCGTGTGCGCTGGCGCTGGCGCTGGAGCGGAGGCTCTGCAGCCTCACAGCCGGCTGGGGTGCATCCCGGGTCCGCTGGGAGGAAGGGGCGTATCAGCCCAGTCCACATCACACAAGCTCTGCCTTACCAGCTTCTGCCCCCCCCCCACCCCAACATCAGTAGTGGAAAAGACACACTGTTTTGCAGTGGAGGTAAAAAGAAAACCCAGATATTAAAGCAACCAACACACATCATCACAGTTTGTATTTAATGCCACAATATCAACACAGTGAGAGTGAGAGTGAATGTGACAGAGTGCAGAACTATTTATCCTACTTAATTATGATAATGATAATAATAAATAACATTGTTCTATGTTTATATACACACATCTTTTCTCATGTAAGGCAATTTGTTCCATTTATTTCACTGCACCAGGCAAACTACAGGCTCATGTGACTGTAGGCAGAGAGGGAAAGACCGTGGTCCAGTTAAACACAGAACTAGAATCACCTCCTCCACTAGTTTCAGGTTACATCCCTTTTTATCCAGAGTCATATACAATATGAACCATTTGTGTGAAATTTTGTCATAATTTCTGTATGAAGTCTTGAGTAATGGCTAAAAAGTGACCTTCTGACCTTTAGCCACCAAAATCTAATCTGTTTGTTCTAGAGTCCTAGCGAACGGAAGGAGAGACAACCTGAAAACAACGTGTGAGGGGTTGTGCCTGTTTCCTGACTGGAGGTGAACAAGTGCTGAATTGAGGACAGGTCCTGACTGACTGTTGAAGTCTTTCCCTGTTGTGTTTGATGTCTGATCCAGACATTGACTGATGTACAGAGAGCAGACTTGATGACTGCAGCGTAGACCTGGATGATGCAGGTAGAACTCACTGTGCTGGTGCAGGACTTACAGACAGCTGGCGGCTCCTGCTGAAGTCCTGTGTCAACTTTTCAATGTGTTGAGCTCCAGGTTGTTACGACTGCACCAGACGAGAAGCTGCTCATGACCATCAGAACAAACTGATGATCTGCAAACAATCTGAATGTTCCGCACCACATTACAAATCCTACAACATCAGGGAAGACAGTGATAAGTGGCTCCAGCAGGTGTGTGGAGTCGTGCTCACAGCAGTGACTCTGCTCATAGACATCAGGTACTCAGGAACTCATACTCTGGCAGTTATTGAGATGGCTAGAATAAAGTGTTGGATGAACCGACGTCACATTCCATGTGTCCTGTCTGCAAGAAGAAGGAGGAACAAGGTCGAGAGCATTAAATGCATTATTATATAAACACACTTCTGTTTTTGAGTTGAAACAAGACATCTGAGATTTTGAGTCCTGTCTGCAAGAAGAAGGAGGAACAAGGTCGAGAGCATTAAATGCATTATTATATAAACACACTTCTGTTTTTGAGTTGAAACAAGACATCTGAGATTTTGAGAGCAGGATCATCCCTCCACCTGACAGGTGTGTCATATCAAGATGCTGCTTACACGTCATGATCATTGCACAGGTGTGACTCAGGCTGGTCACAATAAAAGGCCATTTTAAAATGAGCTTATTAAATGTAAATGTATTTATTAGACACTGAACTTGAATGTTCTGTTAATATCTTTTGTGAATAGTCTTCTTTGTATTTTTCAATAGGTGCCTCTCCCAAGATTTTTTATTTGAGGATGTTTCTATCCAGCTCCAGACACTTCTGGATATGTAAAACATGAATATGTATCTACACTTCCTGGCTCCTTTTCGGATCTTTGATGTTGATGTTTTGGATGTATGAATGTGAATATGAATAAGAATATATAACTTTTGGTCATGTAACCTGAGTTTTACGTTGATATTGCATGAACCTCTGGACATTATATTTATATGATGTACCTAGTAGAGGACTGTTATACATGTATGATGGACACTTTTGTACAAATATTTATGAAAGATGTTTTTATTAACTCACCTATTCAATTTATCTTCCACTTCATATGGGGGGTTAGGCTCCTGTTTAAGATGGCTCCTTTATGTTGGAGAACCATTTGGCTGATGAAGGTCTACGACCAAAACCTTGCAATAAATAGTTTGCTGCAAGTCAGACAGTGTGTGGGATTTTTTGACTTGACTGTCTTCCATCTGCCCTGCACAGTGAAACCAGGATTCCTCTGTGAAGTGCCAGACGCCATCAGAGGTGATTATTTACCCATTCAAGTTGATTATGATGACAAACTGCAGTCAGGTCACAGTGTGGAGGTTATGACCTGCGGTGGTTACATGTGGTCTGCGGGAGGATGGATTAACTGCCACATTCTCTGAGACGACATTGTAGATGGTTGGTGGTGAAATGACCGGTCATGTCAGAGGCAACAGCTCTGGTGGACATTCAACAGTATCACTTCACAATCAGATGACCCTTATAAAGGATTTATGAATGGTTTATAACTAGGTTGTTAATTGGCTTGTTAACACTTTATAAATCATTTATTAGCTGTTATATCACATTAGATAAAAAGGGTAACAGTGACCTGTTGCTTGCCAAATAGTGAGCCCACATGTCTCTGTACTGTTCAGCCTCATGTCTCATTAGTTATTGAGCTTCCTTTGTTTTCTCCATCATCAGCATTTGTACCTGCTGCTTCATCACTTTTGTTCAGTTACTATCAATGAACCACCGTCAGCATCTTAATGCTCAAACAGTTGCATCTGGCAGATCAAATTATGGCAGATCACATGATCATATCAAATGAGCAGATTCATCCTCCACCTGTGCAGTAATCATCATGTGTACTCAGCATGTTGATATGACACACCTGTCAGGTGGAGGGACACGTTCTCGCCGACACAGGTTGAAACACATCTGTGAAGAAGGTTGAAGAGAAATAAAGCGCCTGTGTTTGTAGAAGAAATCTTATCTAATCTTTTGTTCAGTGTATAATCAGCTTCCACCTGGTTTTATGGTTACACCATCACACCACTCTGCTCACATTCACTCCTCCAGGCGGTGGTTTGAACTCCACTTCATCATCATCAGGTGCCTACAGGGAAAATAATGCCTCACACTGATTTCAGCAAGATGGAATCTGTTAGAATCCAGTGGCGGAGGATTGGACCTACAGGCTGTCAGCTGATGACAGGAGGTTCACATCAGATCACATTTCAGACTGACTACTCCCACCTTGTTCTCAGAGCCAGGATGAGTCTGACTCCTCACACAGAGTCTCTGCCCTCAGGCAAAATGAATCATTGATGTGAAAACACTGTGCAGCTCCTCCTCCGCTGTAAATGAAAGCTCAGCAGATGAGTTTTATTCATTAGCTCCAAACCTGAACAGATGAAGTGTCCTGCTGGAACGTTTAGACCTGGAGGAAGTGATTTTGCTTCACACCATAGGAACTGCCTCTCTTCATCAGAGACTCGTCAGAGAAGAAAGAAAGATTCTTTTTCAGTTTATTTTTGACCCCATGTAGACGCACTGAAATAAATATATCTACTATCATTTAGCAGTGGAGAAGAGTTAAAGAAGAGCACAGGGCACGTCGTGTCCTGCAAAAGCTGTCAGTGTGTTGTGGCAAGCAAGAAAAAGTAAGTGAAGCCATTGGAAATTACCTTCATTAATGTATAAATTTGTCCTTATGGTCAGATCCTCATCCAAGTTACAATTATGAACAAACACAATCTATTTTAACTAATTACACACAAATCACTCTTTTGCTCTTGTGCATATTAAAAAGATCATTCAAACTATCACAGTATAGGTTGGAAGGAGTCTGTGAACCCCTCGGCTAATGGCATCATCAGAAGCTAACTGGAGTCAGGAGTTATCAAACCTGGAGTCCAGTCAATGAGACCAGATTGGAGGTGTGAGTTAGAGACACTATGATTATAAACAACGCTAAAACATTTACATTAATTAAATGTTTTATGGACTGATGAAACTAAGGTTGACTTGTTTGGGAAAAACCCGCAACACTATGTGTGTGGTGTAAAGGGCACTGCCTTCTAATATCCTACATCATTATCCTAAAGGTGAAGCAGGGTGGAGGGAGCATCATGATTCGGGGGTTAATTTGCCGCCTCTGGACCTGGGCAGCTTCACAACATCATTGAGGGGAAACTCCCAGGTTTATAAAGGTTCTCTTCAGGATCATGTCAGGGCAGCTCCACCTGCTGAGTGATGCAGCAGAACAATGACCCTAAACTTCAAAGTAAATCGACTTCACAATGACTTCAGACAAAGGAAATCCACCTTCTGGAGTGGTCCAGTCAGAGCCCAGACCTTAATCCAGTAGAGATGCTGTGGACTGAGCTGAGGAGAAACATGCAGACCAGACATCCTAACAATATGTCTGAACTGAAGCAGTTCTATAAAGAAGGATGATCCAAAATTCCTCCTGAACATTGGTCAGGTCTGATCAGCAGCTAGTGAAGAGCTGGTTTCAGGTTATTGGTGCCAAGGTTCAACCAGTTATTAAATTCAAGGGTTCATTTACTTTTTCCAACAGCACTGTGAATGTTTAATGGCTGTGTTCAATAAAGACACAAAAGATTAGAATAGTTTGTGTTACATTAGCTTAGAGACACTGTGTTTGTCTACATTTGTGACTTAGATAAGTGTTGGAATACTTTTTCTTCCACTGTATACTTAAAAAAAGCATATTCTGTTGTAAAAATTAATACTTTTTCCGATTGTAAAAAAAAAAAAATTACCACCTGGTGGTTGTTTCCTCCACCAACCAGTGTTGTTGTAGTTACAGTAAATATAGTTACGAGTGTTTTTGCAGAACATTATGATGTCACAGTGAACTTGACCTTTGACCTTTTGGATATAAAATGTCGTCACTTCTTCATTTTATCCTGTTAGACATTTGTGTTAAATTGTGTCATGGTGTATGAATAAGTAACACATAAGTTATGGCCAAAAATGTTTTTTTTGAGGTCACAGTGACCTTGACCTTTGACCACCAAATTCTAATCACTTCATCCTTGAGACCAAGTGAATGTTTGAGCCAAACTTCGAAGAAGTTCCCTCGAGGCGTTACTGAGATATCAAGTTCACGAGAATGAGACGGACAAACAACCTGAAAACATAAAGCCTCCGCCCCTGACTGTCACCACAGGTGCCTGCTTCGCCAGTTCTCCCATGGTGCACTGCATGATGGACAGGAGTCACACATAACCATCACTGACTGAAAATGAAATGTTCAACTACAACCATGTGGTAATGATTGCAGTGATTTAGACTGTGAGCATCTAAAACGCTCAGTTTGGAAACACATTTGATTTTAGTGAGTAGAAGATAAAGTTGTGTTCAAGCTCTGTGATTCTCAGTTAACCTGCCAGTCCAGCACCGAGCTGAGGGCACATTTCACATATATGAACCCAAATGAGCAAGTATACAAGTAGTTATGTCTCTCGACTCTCTTTGTGTTGGTTTGCAAAAAAATAGACATTTGAATGGTTCAAACCTACAAGGGTTTTTTTTTGGAGTAACTGAAGGTGATTTTCAACAGCACAAGCACTTATACAAACCAGCATGAAAAAGTGATGTATTTTATTTGCGTAAAAAGGCACATTTAGAGGACACACAGTACAGAGAAGAATGTTGTTTCACTAACAGAAAAGTGTTTAGTAACTTCTGTGTCTGACAGTGTCCAACTGCCTGAAACTGGAGAAAATAAATTAATTTCCTTCTTATCTAATTCCAGGTGAATGTTAGCATCCTGCTGCACTGTTAGCATCCTGATGCACACAGCACAGTTATGGTGGGCAATTATTTTGCAGGAAAAGAAGCAAGAATCAATATGTATATATCATATTATGAGATTTTCTTTTTAAACTAACACATATCTAAGACATGATGACATCATTTGACCCATCAGACCTTTCTAGTTACGTCCCAGTTGCTCGCTATACACTGACTCTAAATGGCTTTGGTGTATTAACACAGAGGGAAAATGACTCAGTGACATATGCATAGAGAAGGGAGGTGCAGACTAAACTTTAGAGGGAGAGGCTGGGTCACAAATCACAAATCAGCTCTCGTTAGGCCACACTTGTATCAGGCTGTAGTTGCTGATCTAGTTTAGAGCAGTGAGACTTCTTCTACAGAGAGGTGCAGGGATGATGTATTATTGTAGACCAACCCTGAAGCTATTTTCCCCCTGGTTCCCTCCATTAAAAGCCAATGGGATTTTAACATTGTCTCTTGGATTATTAGAGAAAATAAACAACAGTTAATGATCCTGACAGGTTTAGTTCAGCAGGATCATCTTCACTAATGAACTCCACTTCATGATGTTTGAAGCCTCAATACAATCAGCAGAAACAAAGAGCTAATGTTAGACTATAAACCAACTACAGCACGGTCACATGACTTCAACACCACGGTCACATGACTTCAATACCACGGTCACATGACTTCAGCCTCACCACCACTAAACTTCAGCTTGTAGTTTGATTCAGCTCTGACCTCTTCTTCCAAAGCCTTTCCTCTGACGGAGTTAGAGACAGTTTGTATAAATACAACGAGGCTGTAAAGGTGGACTGGAGAGTAGATCAGTTTTTTTAGGACGAAGGAACTGGAGGGGCTAAAATGCAACTAATTTGCACATTATAGGACTCCATCATCATCATCTCCATTATAATTTCATAGTAACATACAAAGCAGTACCACAGGTTGCCCGACAGATGTCGCCATTTCAACTGCATCTAATGCTTCAAAACAAAGAGCAATTTTCCTCTTAGTTGGCCACTTCTCGAGCCCCATGTTCACTGTTAACCAACTGATTCATGGGTATTTAAAGAATATATGGGCATATGCCTCACTAAAGCACAATATCAACTGATACTATCATGGCCTTAGCAGATCTCAAGTTCTTGTTAAGTTTACATGTTGAATGTTTCCAAATTCATTTGTGCTTAATAATCACCACATAGTAAATTATTACATAGATTCAGCATAAGCAACAAGTGTAGGAACACCATTACTGTATAACAAAGGGGAGGAATGTTGGGTTAAAAGTGGCCCCGGGGCCTCCGAGCAAAGAAAACACAGGAGTCATTTACAGCTACATGTTAAAACAGGTGTGTTGATGAAAGAAACAAAATAAAGTCCTATAGAGAAACATTTTATCCTGTTTAAGGTCTGAAACTGTCAGTAGTGTCAGGACATGATACAAAACAGCACTTCAGTTACTTGAATATTAATAACCAAAATAATGCACAGACAACTTTAGTGGGAAGGTGAGTTTACAGTGAAGTATACAGTATCTGAGTCATGGCAGGTCCACATTATATGAAGTCTAATTGGGTCCAGTAGGGTCATGTCAAAGTGTTGGTGTTCTGGAACACAGAATACAACTGGGACGCGGTCTGAGTTTTAGTCTCTACAATAACATAAAGGAAACTAGATATTGCCACTGTTTGAATGAAGGTTGTTGAGATTAACAAACATGATGTGTGAGTATCTTTCAGGAAGTTAATGGTTAAGTTTTCTTTAAAGCCTGAGTTGACGACAAAGACTTGACTTGAGATCTGACGTGTTGAACATCAGGAAACATCTGTGCGAAATGTCGCAACCAGCGTCTTTAAAGAAATGTGCATTTGGCTTTGCCCCATAAGGACCGATGAGGGCTTGATGGAGGAGAAGGAAGGAGCTTCGCTGTCCCATCAGGTGGTTTTTACTCCAACGTGTCTCCACCTGTCGCCCGAACCCTCCAGCCTCACACAGTCCTGGGCGGCAGCTGCTGTTTGTAGATTCCAGCCAGAGCTTTGGCGGCGCTGTGGATCATCTGACGCTGGCTCATGCCCGTCACAGCCTGATGCCAGTCTGTCCTGTTGATGTTGGGCAGGCTGCGCTCCAGGACCTCCCCCACTGGAACAATCAAACCCGACCAGCGCAGGCCGTAGTCAGGAGGGGTCAGGGAGTGAGCCTGCACGGAGAAAGGTACACGAACAGGTTGATGAGCTACTGGAGGAGGAAGAAGTGACTGATACTGAAGAAATTCTCTGAGGCTGAAGCTGAAATTTATCTCCGTTAATGACAATAAACCAAGCTGCAGCTACAGTGGCTGAAAACTGAAGCGGCTAAAGACGTAAGATGAAGGAGACACTTGTAATATTTCAAGATTTAAAGGTTCTGTAAACAAGATCTTTATGTAAAGACATAGTGAAGTAATGTCATCGTAATCTGAATTCAGGAAGGGTGGCATGTGCATGTTGGTGCATGTGAGTCCCTCCTGTTAAACTGTTGGCCCTCCCAATGTTTATAAACACACAGGCCCCGCCCACAGGTGAGATGACAGTGCAGTACTCAGCTTTCAGTTGAAAGTGACAAAGAATTTCCTGAAATGTCTGAGATGCTGGGGGTCTACATCTAGTGGCAGTGATGACCCCTTACAGAACCTTAAAGTCTTTCACAAGACAAGTATTTCTAGTATGAAGCGTGGTGTTTATTTGAACAGGCTGCTGGGTTGTAGTGAGCAGCTGAGACTGTTTTCATCTGGAATGTAAAAAGCTGATTTTTACATTTGACTTGGAAAAGATGGAGCGATGCGATGGTAAAGAATCATATTATCAGAGACATTAGGACACTGAAATGAAACCGAGTGTAACCTGAATGTTATTTAATCGACCTGATCTAATTGATGATTGACAATTGTTGTGTCAGTGTTACAATTGTAAAACTGCATCTTGCTGCTATTTGCTGACTTTCTGGACTTGAAATAAAAAGTTTATACTGGCATTACATAATTAAAATTTTCAACTTTATCCACAAAAGTTTTTTTCCCAAACAGTGGCCATGATACTCTGTGGTACAAGTGAATGGGTCATCTGTGCAGGTCTGGCTGCATCCACACTTAAACATTTTCATTTTAAAACAGTGTTTTAAATCATCTCTGTGCAGACTATCACATCTGAAAACACATACCACATGACCATTCACGTTCACTGGGCATGTGCGTACCGGTGCTAACAGGAAGTAGATTGTCTATTCTGCAGTTGGTTGCTTAGTTGCACAAAATACAATGAACAAGGAGCAGTAAAGCTGAAGAGTAAGTACGGTCAATAATGCCAGTGCGTGGCGTCTGCGTCATGTGTGTTCACACTGGTTGCATCTCTGCTGTGTTGCTGCTGCAGCTCTGTCTCTCCACATAGAGTTTGCAAGTTACTGGAATGTTGGATTTCTCTTCATTATAAATTCATTTCTTCATTTTTGACAGAAAAAACCAACTGCTACAATGGTTAAAAAATATATTTATATTTTTTCATGTCTGTGTCATATATTCAGATTCAGACTAGACATAGATAACTAAAGTGGAAGGTTTCAGTTTTATGTGAAGTTGTGAAGTTTGTGCTGGGAGATGCATAGTGAGGTGTCAAGTTTCTACCTGTTAACATGTGCGTCGAACTGAAAAACAAGGAGTTCCGCAGCTGTGATGCACACGTGATGCATCCAGTGTGTTCCTGGCCTAACGCTTGTACTTCGTTAGTCAAAATCTCTGTTTCTGTCCATCCAGATTAAAACATAGTCCCGAAGTAAAACTGGGCGTTTCTACAAGTGTTTTAGGGACTCAAAAATTCCAGAGTAGTGTGGACACCAGGTGTAAATAATGATATGTTTTGAAACTAAAACACATTAGTGTGGATGTAGCCTCAGAGTTGTTGATTAGTACCTGTTGGACGTGATCTAGAGCCAGAGGAGTTGCCTGAGTGAAGACCTCGATGTGGATGCTGTAACCAGGGTCCTCCAGGATCAAACAGCCAATGTCAAACCACCTGGAGACAAACAGTATATATATGACTGCGTTCAGGCTGTGTCCGACTGGACCTCATGAGTCAGTCCGGCCACCAGACACTCACTGGTGAGCCACCCTCCCAGGTGTGGCTCCAGGAGGGGGCCCCAGCTTTCCTGGTCAGTGGCTACTGAGATTCAGTGTGTGTGGAGAAGATGAAAACTTTCAGTCCATTACACTACAGACTACAGCTTCAATCTAAAGGCCCTGTTCACTGCAGGGCTGTTGAACTGGTTATTTCACTGTGCAAGCTTTGGTTCTCTGTGTGTGTGTGTGTCTGTGTGTGTGTGCCTGTGTGTGTGTGTGTGCCTGTGTGTGTGCGTGTGTTGCTGTCAGTCTTCTTACTTGTCAGGAAAGAGTTCAGCGATGAAGTTTTCCGTAGAGACCACAGGCTGTTTCTCATGGATCACACCAGCTCGACGCAGGCTGTCAATACGTTCCTGAGCCCCCTACACACACACACACACACACACACGCACACACAGTATGTGCATGACTGAAACTGAAAACCCTTCACAACAGACATTGCAGGGAAATGTGCTACATTGCCAACGCTGCCTGTAAATTAAAGGTGGGGACAAAATGTTGTTACAGATTATATTGTTAACCTCCTCTTGCGCCAAATATCGACATCTTTATTAAAACATGAAGGCAATCTAAACGGATTCCCCCGCTACACACA
>NW_019525659.1:1207623-1208621 GCF_002814215.2 Seriola lalandi dorsalis | reverse complement strand
TAATAATATAAAACAATTTTATAACAACAATAATGAAATTATTTTATTATTATTATTATAGATTTTTGTTGTAATAGAAGCTTTTGATGTAAGGTTTCATATTGCATATGGAACATTCCTATTCATATAGAATATATAGGATCCTCGGTTGAGGGTTTAATGTTGATACATATTGTGTTTGGTAGCCCATGTAAAGTCCAATAACCGTGATATTCGTAATAATGCAGTAGTCTCTATCTATCTCTTTTCTGGTGTTAATTGGATGAAAACATTTATCTTTAGTCTAGTGTCTTTTAAGATCATCGATATTCTTTCAAGGTCTTTTTTTTTACAAAAATTTAAAAAGGTCATTAATGTTAATGAACTGTGCCCCAAAGATGTAGAGCATATTTTGGATCCACTCTCACAAATTTTGACAAGATGTCAGTCTATTTATCACTCAACATATCGACAAATCTATCTATCTATCTATGTATCTATCTATCTATCTATCTATCTATGTATCTATCTATCTATCTATCTATCTATCTATCTATCTATCTATCTATCTATCTATCTGTTTTGATTATTTTTTACTCAATAATATTTTGTTAAAGCCAGTGAATTATATATCCTTAATTTTATTGCTGGCAAAAACACACTGACTAATAAATGTAAATTCTCAAATCCTGTACATGTTTCTTCATATTTGAAGTAGATTACAAGCAGTACATCCACATGGTCCACTATAACAGGAAAGCTTGTAAAATGTATTATATATTAATTTATATGATATGAAATGTTTGTACTTTATTTAATGTTATAATGTAACATTGTTGTCCATTGTGTTACTGTAATTCAGATTTTTGTGTCATCACCTGACTCTGTTTGTTTGCTATTTTTCAATAAAAGTTTATTTAAAAAAAAAAAAAAAAAAAAAAAAAAAAAATTTAACTAAATCTGTATTGTGTGTTTGCAAAACTAAACTCAACTAAAATAACAGAAAACATTTCTTTAGT
>NW_019525659.1:1192727-1207603 GCF_002814215.2 Seriola lalandi dorsalis | reverse complement strand
ACACACACACACACACACACACACACACACACACACACACAGCATCTTCCTGTCATCTGAATGTCAGCTGAGACTGCAGCCAAAAACCAACAGCAGTGAACTGACCTTGACGCCGGCTGCGTAGCCCACAGGCTGTGGGGCAATGTTGGACTGACCAGGCTCTCCAGTGACCATGGCCATCCCAAAAACCTCTTGGAAGGCGTCTCTGACTGCATCCACATTCATCTCCTTATCTGAAGTCACCACAATGTCAATGTCCCCACCAGACTCTGGAGAGCAACAACACACACACATTTATTTTCTTTATATTTGAACATTCAGTTAAGATTTCTTCATCATGGAGGAATGTAGTGAACACTCACTGATGTATGGAGCCATGCCGGGATCCAGAGTGGTGATCATGGACTCTACAGAGTGTTTGGTTTTGTCCAGGACTGTCTTCACTACAGCGTTACCTGCTACTCCCTGAGGACACACACAGACACACACAGAGTTAACTCAGACAGGATCAAACTATGGTGAAAAATACCACAGGAGGAGGGAAGATTGCATATTACATCTTTAGGTCTTGTGTTATCAGAGACCTATATTTTAGCTGCTACCTGGCTGCTCACTGCAACTTTGATTGTTTAGACGTGTCCTCAGAATAATGATATCCGGTCCTTACTAATGCTTTGTATCATGATGCGTTTATTTTCTTGTGTCTGCAATCTGCGATGTCCATTGTATACAGAGTTAAATATAAAAAAAAGAAGTTGTCAGAGCACTGTCAAAAACTGCTTGCTTCTTTACAATGAGCAACACCTGAGATTACTGCCTTGGGGCTTAAATTATCTGTGGACAGCTTTGGTCTTCCATCACCCCTCGTGCTCAGAGGAATATCACACAAATCAAATACATGGCTCCTAAGCGGCCAATAAATTAACAACAAACATTAGTTTACTTCAGTATTGGTGGAAGAAGCAGGAAATGAGTAAGTAAAAGTTAAGTAAAAGATAAGAGAGATTAAATATGACAGAGTTTGTCCGACTCTCTGTGTCTGGGTTGCAATTAAAAACATTTACAACATCAGGATTATAGGAGTTTTTCTTTTTGTATTTATTCTATTGTCAAAAAAGCCCACAATAAGAGCACTGGCTCCCTATAAAATCCAGAATACAATTTAAAATCCTCCTCCTCCATCATACCTTAAAGAGCTCATAGTTCCCTATTATCCAGAACAATCCGTAACAGAACACTCCGCTCTCTAAATACAGGTCTACTTGTGGTTTCTAGAGTTTCTAATACTAGAATGGGAGGCAGAGCCTTCAGCTATGAGGCTCCTCTCCTGTGGAACCAGCTCCTAGTCTAGGTTCAGGAGGCAAACTCCCTCTCTACATTTAAGATCTGGATCAAACTGTCCTCTGAGACAAAGCTTATAGTTAGAGCAGACTCAGGAGAGCCCTGAACCATCCCTTAGTTATGCTGCTTTAGGCCTCGGCTGCAAGACAGGACGGGACGTGCCAGGACTAGCTGGTTAGAGTTATCATTGGTGTTTGTTTGGTGAGTGAAGGAATGAAGTAGAAGTAGACTGGTAAGTAAACAGCTGCCAGTGCTAACATTATGCTTAGAGTGGTGTTACCTTGAAGAAGCCCCAGAGGCCTCCACCAGTGTTGATGTCTCCAGACACTCTGGGATCTTCCTGCTCCTCTGGGAATGTGATGGGAGATCCAGTATCCGGCCCTCCTGTCATGGCTGGCTGTTGGACCATGGCGCTGGACACCACACCTGCAAGATGGTTAGATTATTGTGATACAGTGTTCAGAGTTTAGGGATCAAAAGTCTGGAGATCTCAGCCTCTTGCCTGAGCCTCATGACTTTATGGAAATCTATTACTTTTCTAAAACCTAAAATGAACATGAAAATCCAATGAACACCACCAAGATAGATATACATGTATATATTCATTACATATTTACAGTACATTATTTGCATGGTTGTATGGGACAGTAACTTCTGCCCTGTCTCCTTCTCCTAGGATCATTTTTTATTGTGTCATTTAGCTGATACTTACAGAATTGAAAAGAATAAAGTAAATGTTCCTTGTTTAATTTTTCATTTCACTTTTCATAATAATAATAATAATAATAATAATAATAATGAAAGTTCATAATCACTGGAGTGCTGTTCAAAGTCACTGGTTAGTGTTTTACATTAAATCAAAACTATTTGTATATTCAGTATTTTCAGGATTCAAGATGACAAACTGAGCTCTGAGAAGATTCTGATATCTGACAAAATACTGATAAGAAGAGTCTAAGTATATGTGACACAACACATGATTTCAATGCCATTTTGTCTGTGCAGCATGTACAACATCCCTACTCTGTCCACTAGAAGCCTACAGTTCTGACTGTGACCAGATTCAGAGTGAGTTAACAGGTTCCACAAGTTCCTGTTGTTCATTTCCTGCTACTGATTCAGGAAAAATCTAACTGATTTCAACCTGGTGTATTTCGCATAAATGTAGATATTGTGACTCTATGGGTCGCACCAACTTTGCACCCATCAACTCCATCAAAGAAATTGATCTGCACTAAACTATACTACCGTCATCCCTCTATTTTTATTTCTTATTTCTTGTGACTTTTCTGATCTGAAACAGGGACTCGTATGTGTATCAGGGTGAGTTGCATCAACCTCCTAAAGGCTTTTCATACAAACATGATTCTTACATGAATCTGAGTCTTACCAAAATTGAACACACACAGTAACATATGATCGTCAACCATTAGGCGTGAGCCAGTATTAGCAATGTGTTCCTGATGAAGTGCTTGAAGTAACTTGTTTTAGTATGTTTTGGATGAAATATGTTCCAAAACATATCTTACTGTGGAGAGGTGCTGTCAAATGCTCCTATGACCCAGAGTTATTGAACAGCCTGGCCATGGTGCAAGCTGCAAGCTGTTTGACCGAGCCTCGCCCTTCTAACCAACCAGAAAAGGCCATGGTCAGGCTGCCAATCAATACATGAACTACCCCTCTTGCTCCAAGGCATCATGCTGGTATGAGCTGCTGGAAGATCACTCTGGCTGACTCACAGACACTTCCTGCCTCAGCTGAGACAGCCAACACAGCCCCACAGTGTAATCATTCTGAAACTGTGATACAAACGTCCACGATCTTGTGTCACAATGCCAGAGGACAGAATAGGCTGTTGAAGAAGAGTAGTCACAGAGCAGACGAGTGCCTCTTACCTGGCATGGTGGCAGCACTGGAGAACGTTGGCATCAATGGCGTCTGTGGTGTTCGACCAGCGTGACCCCGTGTGATGTCATACCCTGCACTCATGGAGAAGCTGGACATGGGCGGCCCTGTGGGAGGGGCCGACATGCCGGGAGCCGAGGTCTGAGGTGGTCTGATGGGGGAGGCCAGAGGAGGCAAAGAGGGGGAGGAAGAAGGAGGGAAGGGAGAGCTGCCGGTGAAGGGGGAGGCGAGTGTGGAGGGAGGAGGGAACTGGGAGGAGAGGGAGGAGAGGGAGGGGGGCGCGGCCAGAGGGCTGCTGAAGGCAGGGAGGGAGGGGACAGAGGGGAGAGCGGTGGAGACTGAAGGGGAACCGATGGAGAGGGAGCTGGTGTCTGGGAGCGACAGAGGACTGGACAGACCTGAAACCAAACAGCTACAGTCACACCTCAGAGATACTGTGTCTTCTGTCAGCAGATCAGAGATTCAGTCAGATACCAAATGTCATTATATGACTGTTCAATAATCAATCATTTTCAATCCACTAAGATACACTGGCCTTCATTTATTCTACATAAACAAACATTTTGATAAGAGTCCTTTAAATTTCTTTTTTAAATAGTTGTGTCCAAGATATTATGTACTGAGCCGCAAGGTTGTTACTAGACTGTAACTAGACGTGAAAAAACATTTTCATCAACTGAAATAAAAAAAGACATAAAATACAAAAAAAAAAAAAAAATTTAACTAAATCTGTATTGTGTGTTTGCAAAACTAAACTCAACTAAAATAACAGAAAACATTTCTTTAGTTTTGGTCTCTGTCAGTTTATTTCATACATCAGTCTGTAGTATTAATGAACTTCAGTGATGAGCCACAGAGCTGCAGCTGGACAGTCCAGTTCACTGATGAGTTCATGTTCAGTTGGTTTAAATGAAACACAACCACACACATGTACACTTCAGGCTGCATCTGGTCTACACTGTTTACATGTCTGTGCCCAGGCCTACACTTTATGTTCTGTTGTTGTTGTGTCCAGTTGAATGTTTCTGGTTAATGACACAAGCACACACACCAACACGCGTCAGTGAATACATTCAATTGTTTGACTTTTTCTGACCTTTTTGAATCTCGCCCCTTATCAAAAAATAAAAAACTAAACAAGCCAACCTTCTTGAAAACTAATTCAAACTAAACTGAGATTGAAAAAAAAAAGTCAAAACAAATTTAAAAAAAACTAATAAAAAATATTATGAGCTTGCTGAGCAGGACTATGTGATAAGATCATTTGTAGTCAGTAATGGAAGATTTTCTGCTTCTCCATAAAGTCATCATTCCAGGTGATGCTTTATTCACACTATCCTTTTCACAACAGCCATATTTCCATACTGCTTTACTTTTCCAACAACACAGCTCATCAACGTTGAACTTTCTGGCAGCATATTTCAGAATGTCTACTAATGGGTGATAATGGAATAATGGATTACCAATCTGAAGTTTGTCTGTACAATTTGACCTTCACAGCACGTCTTACCTATGGTCATTGGTGGAGCGCTGACTGTGGCAGCTACAGTCAGAGGAGGAGTAGGAGTGGTGGGGGGTGTAGTCTCAATTCCACTCTCTTCCATCATCTTCTCGGCCTGATACCTGAACTTCAACCCAGAGTATAGCTGCAATAAGATGTGAGGAATTAGGTTGGCCTCAACTTGTTGTTTAGTATTCTTTTCTTTATTTATAACTGTATATAAAAAAGTCGAGTTGGTAAAGTGAGCCTGTTCCAGAACAGGCACGCAGCAGGTTGTCATACATACCCCGAATGACAGGCACACAGAGAGGGCCGGTACAGACACTATCTAGGCCAGACTTCCATCAGAGTGAATATCAATAGGCCAAAAAATCTATTTCAATTAATCTTTGCTTGTTACATTTACATTTACATCTACCTCTCTCTCTCGACTCAGTAAGATGATCTGACAGTGCTTACACTTCCTGGGTGCAAAACACAACTATGTAAGATATGCAAGGTGGAATTACTGACTGGACAAAACTGATGACTGTCCATGTCCAGTTTGTTGTGATTTCATTAATTCCAACTCAATTAACTTTATCCATCCATGGCAGAACAGTTAAAGGTGTAGGTTTACTTTGGAATATGGACCACTGCCACACAATATAAAATACATTGCAATTATAATTTTACTTGTCTCAAATCTAGTTTTACAATCTTTTATTATTTCACTTCAGTTAGCACTGTCCTTACATTGTGCATAGTGGTGAATAAAATTATGTTAATAATCAAATTATCACATACTAACACAGCAGTTGGGGGGGGGGGGGGGGGGGGGGGTGTCAGTGGAGCCCCGAGCCCCCTAGAAGATAGAGCCACCCTTGCGGATGTGCACCGGCACTCCAGCTTGTATACTTTAACATTGCAAGGAGGAACTGTTATGCCTCTATCTGACCACGACTGTCTGCCATGTTTCTGCTCTCTGGTTAAAATGAACTAACTTTTTGAACGTTGTGAACAGTTTAGCTCAGTCTCGTTCAGAACGACACATCACTGCTCTGTCTCAAGTTGTATCCGGTTATTTAAACACAGTTGAAATTCAATAAAACATATTAAATCAACGCTTCACTCTGTATGTATCTTTGTTTATAAGCGACACAACATCGAACCGTTGGTGTTTGAACTGACTTCAGTGTTAGCTTCCTTCGTGCTGCACTTACAGCTCAGCTCCACGTTTAAACCACACTCCGCTCAAAGGAAACATTCAAATATGGAGAAAGTCATATTTACATTTTGTATCTAATTCTGTAGGAAATAAGCGTCAGTGAATCATTTATATTCCTCTGCCAGTGGCTCGACTACTCACCTGCTAGCTGGACTAACGTAACTCTGCACCCCCATGAATAACCCACCGACCCACTGTGATGACGTCATGTGTTGCCACGTCTGCTCGACCGCGACTCCTCCCATTACCGGGAGAGCCCGGACCAGACAAACTTCGTGTAACATGTGACCGCCGCTCCTCCCAAAACATAATTATAAAAAGGCAATAACTATAAAACTATACCAGTGTCAACAATGAGGGGAACAATGAAATATTTTGTTCCTTTGTTCCTTCAGACCAATGATAACAGGATTAATATTTGACATTAATTAAAAGTTTATTTTTTACATTAGTTACAATTCATTTAACATATGTACATTAATGTAGAAATAAGAAAATATGGTCTTTTTTATGTTTACAGTGGTGTATGAAATTACAATGAACAATAAATTACATGTCCAGGTTAAAAGATTTTGTGATTAAAAATTTTTCATTAAACATTACTTACAAACATTACAAAGTTGGAGCAGAAAAAAATGCAACGGTTGCTAATTTATTTCAAAAACTAAACTACAGTAAAAAATAAGAATTGAAAAAGATTTCAAATTTTGTAGTGTTAAAATATTTCTATCCAGTTGTTTAAATAATAATATTATTCCCTAAGTTGTTAAGTAAATATCTAAAAATGGTTAAAGTTTTAATTTAAGATAAATTAATAATATTTATCTTCTTTATATCCATTGCTTCCATTAAATCTTACCATACTTCTATTTGTAGTTGTTTGGAGTATAGTCAAACAGTTTTGTTCTGGGCAACAACTTCTATAAATGTAGGTACAGTGAACTTTATATTAATTTTTAAGTTTAAACAGTTACATTTTAGTACTGTTACCTCTCTATGCTAAGCTATAATTTCTACTAATACTACTTTACACTTAAGTATAAATGTATTTATGCCTTTCTTCCCCAGGCATGAAAAAGGAAATAACATAAATTCTTCAGTAAAAGTCTGCACACAAAATGAAAGTCATTCAAATAAAGGCCATGGTCAGTATGAATTATTATTGGAATGGCCGGTCACTAATAAACAAATTATTTGTAGTCTAATAGCTCATGTAATAAATTCAATATAATATCCATTTCCACACTAATGCCATCAGTACAACAACAGAGTCACGTCATACTCCCCACTCCGCTGCTCATTTTCCTCTAAATACTATTTTCACTCACCAATCACTTTGATTTGCAGTTTTCTTTTCTTTAGCACTGTAAACCTAACATCATTGTAACTGAACCAGTAAAGGGAGGAGTCATGGACTCTTGAGTGCAACAGGAGGGAGAGCTGCTTGTTTCTAATAAAGGCCTTCTCTTTGTAAAGGTAAAAAAATAAATTAAAGTTAGGAACTTACTGAAAACAATTCTTTTCTTTTCTTTTTAAATTCTGGATGGTTTTACTTCTTCAGGCTGATTTAAATTATTCAAAAGAGAAAGAAGATTTACTTGTTGGTAGAATTGCTCATAACTTATTGACATACGCAGACTATGAGACAGAGTCCCTAGAAAATACAGCTCTGTTTTGTTTTTAAATGCTGGGAACCAGCTACTGTGCCACTGATCACAAATCAGGGTTTTAAGCCCAGACAAATGGAAATGCAGCCATGACACGGATCATCTTAATCTTATCATTAAATGCCTGTCAGTACTCTTGAATTAAAATGTCTTAAAACATTTATAAACTGATCTCTCCCGACACGATGTCTTCATATATACTTCCAGTCAGGAGAATAAACTCCTTCTGAGAGACATTTAAGAAATACAGAGGGTCCCTGGTTACATCTGGATTAAAACCCTCCTGGACCAGTTTCACCTTCTGCTGCTTGAAGGTTTCAGTCACATCCAGAGAGGTCTGAAATCACACATATAGACATTGATGAAAATTATGATTTTACACTAAAACTAAACACTGAAGGTGTGAGTAGATGCATGACTTACCTGTATTCTGAGAAAGCGCGGCCAGGCGTACGCAGGAAGTGTTTGTACTAAGTGGTTGTAGAGTTTTGTTCCATTTAACTTGTGGTCATGTTTTAAGACAACAGCAGCCATACCTGCTCGACCTTCATATCCTGCACACACAGATTGGAACAAGTCACCAATTTGTGCTGAATGAACAAAAGCAAACTGTCTACAGTTCCTTCATTACCTTGTTGTAATGTTTCATTTCTATGATACATGACTGTGGAGTGGAAGGAGCTACTGGTTCTGGAGGTATTTTCCCCACTGTAAACTCCCATTTCAACATTTGACCCTACTACAGGCTTGTGTTAATGTCATCAGTTTGGATTATTTCAACTTTGGTTCTGTGAAACCAGGTCTTTAATTTCCAGGTCTGGGTCTCTATACGAGCGTCAGCTGGGATTGCTCTGGAGCAGAGGCCAGAGGCCTTACTAACATCATCAATATCTGTATTATCATTTTCTTATCATATTCCATACACGTTGCAACATGCTGTAACAATACAACAATTTGAGATCAAAATGACCTACATTAGACATACTCACACAACCGCATACACTAACACTCAACTTGCACTAATATCAGAAAGAATACAAATAAAACTTTAATGATATTTATGTATGGTTTCCAGAATTGAAGAAAGCCTTTCCGCTTGCCCTCACTTAGTCTTTCCAGACCGACACAGTACGAAAGCTCCTTTATCAACACATTGGAGCATCTGTACTCTTCCAACAAAGAGCAGTCGCTCTCCTGGCTTGAAGAAGTCCAAAGTCTACAAGTTGAATCTGTTTTGATGTTTGACATTTAAAGGCAGTACAATATTCCAATCGGCCTCATCAATGTTTTCTAGTACATCCATTTTCCAAGCATTTCATTGATCTAGTGTTGATTCAGTACTATATGCTACCACTATGTTCTAACATTTAGATCTTTTTGGTGTTATTCCTCAACTTTTGATAAAGGTGGTATAGACCGAAGGCTTTGTTGTCGTTTGTATAACACGTCACCACAGTTGTTCAAACTGAGCCAGAGTGTGATTTAAACTGCTGAATGTTGGATTTCTAGCCTTGAACTCTGCTTCACCTTCTGATAAAATAATTATAGCTGAACCTAAACTAAAGGCCACAGATGGCCAGTCCAAAAACATCAAATGGTTTGTATTGCACCGTGCAAACCAAGTAATCCCGGCCTTAAAAATTTGATACTGGGACCTTTGAGGAAGAAACCTGGCTAAATTTCACTGCTACGTTCCAATTGGTTGTGCTGTTCAGCCTGGTTAAATCCTGTGCACATGAAGCCACAGGCATGGCACTGAATCTCTATCAGCTGATGATCAAACAGCAGCAACTGGTGGCGATGCTGTAATTACACTTATAATAACAAGTGTTGGCAACGACACAACAGAACGTTTACATTCAGCACCCATACACCATGTAGTGTGTATTACCTACAGTGGTGCTGGTGCACTTGGTGTTTTTGTAGCTGTCGATTCATGTCGACATGAGGTAGCATGTATCATTTTTGTGCGCCAAATTCAAATGGCATAGGACCCACAACCAACCAGCACTGTGCTGGGTTTTGAAGTGCACCCATTGGTTAATTCAGGGCTGCTTTTGTGCTCAAGGCCCATCTATAGGGATTCTGTTCAGCTGAAGCTAATATGAGGTGATATCTTCCAAAAGTAGAGTATTTAATCATTACCTGTTTGTGCAGCAAAGAAGCACATCCTGGTGTTCACATAGAGGTTTGTTGACAGCAATAAACCTACACGAGTCTACCAGGATGAAGACACTCACCTGTTCTGTCTAATTCAACACTGACTATCAGCTTAAGCTGAATTAAAATTTAGTTTTTGCATTTACCCCCAGAACACCCGAAACACCTCAAAAACACATTTGAAAAATGACTGTTTTAAAGCACAAAGCAACTGTAGCTGAAGCAGCATTATAAATCACAGTGTAACACAGACCTGGGACGGTGACTCCATAGACGTTGGCTTCCCTAATAAAATCAAGAAGACCTAAAACCTCTGACACCTCTGTGGTGGACACGTTCTCTCCCTTCCACCTGTGTGACACAAAGTTAAATGTAGTTAATCTTACAGTAACTGCAGGAAAAAGCTGAGAAGAAACTGACATGATCATCTTTTAAGTTACGTTATCATTTACTTTGAGTGGTCTTTGTTTCCACAAGTCCAAAATTCACTCTCTGTTAGCTCTGTTTTTGGTTTCTAATTTATCAGCTCCAAAGATTTCTGTGTCTTTGGCTGAAAACGGTTGCAACGAAGCAAGAGCACTGAGAGTGACTCAAAACAGTAAAGTTGTATGAGCCGCACAGCTGAATCACTATGAAGCACTGTAAAGTTCAGGGAAGCTGCAGAATCTGATGATCATTCTGTGCAGATTCACCACTTTCACATTGTCACATTGGTCTTATAGAAATATTAATTATAGCCAAGAACATAAAATACTGTATGAATAATAGTATAGAGAAATATACACCCATCAGCCACTTTATTAGGTACACTTTGCTAGTACCAGGTTGGACCCCTTTTGCCTTCAGAACTGCCTTAATTCTTTGTGGGAAAGATTCAACAAGGTGCTGGAAACATTCCTCAGAGGTTTTGGTCCATATTGACATGATAGCATTGCGCAGCTGCTGCAGATTTGTCGGCTGCAACATCCATGATGCTAATCTCCCATTCCACCACATCCCAAAGGTGCTCTGTTGGATTGAGATCTGGTGACTGTGGAGGCCATTTGAGTTCAGTGAACTCATTGTCATGTTCAAGGAACCAGTTTGAGATGATTTGAGCTTTGTGACATGGCACGTTATCCTGCTGGAAGTAGCCATCAGAAGACGGGTGCACTGTGGCCCTAAAGGGATGGACCAGCCACAATACTCAGGCAGGCTGTGGCGTTTCAATGATGCTCAATTGGTTCTCAGGGGCCCAAAGGAAGCCAAGAAAATATCCCCCAGCTTTTGAGAAATGTGCATCTGAAAATAAAGTGCTTCATTTTAGAAAAAAATGAAACAAAAAATGTAGCTTCTTTTTTTTTGTCAACTCCATTTCACATCTTAACAGTGTCAACCATTTTTATAATAAACAATCTCAACACATCTTTACAACTAAACAGCTTTAACACACGCTGTCCTCTTTTTCTTTCCTTCTCATCACCCACTGCCCCACTTTCCACGCTCGTTTCTTCGACTCTCTCGTCTCGTCTCTCACCTGTGTGTGTTTCTCACTCTTGGAGGCTGAACATTGGCAAACATGGAAATTTTTATCATTTTACATTTAAATCTACAACACAATTAAGTGCGTAAAGTGAAGGGGTCTCAACACTTTCTGAAACCACTGTATATGTGACAGGAGATATCTTTGTCAAGGAACCACCACAGTAAAATAACCACAATGTTTATTTCCTAGGAAACTCGGTTATTTATAGTTCTCTTCACTCCTCACTTGACCTTAAAATCATGAAGGACATCTCAGTTTCCACAGACACGGAAAGGCTTCCGAGTCAGGATACGTGAAACCATCCTTTACATAAGTTTTATAATGGACTGACAGCCAAATCACCACAGCTTGATACGTATGTGGATGTCAAATAACAAAACCTTAACTTAGGTGCAATATTATCACTGTTTAGATCTCATTTGCACCATCTAACAGTTTAAACTATTAGATACTGTATATATTAGCTATAGGCCTGATTAACAAAGGAATCAAAAAACAACTTATGCTCCTGTAGCAACGGAAACAACTCAGAGTCGCTGAGAGGTTGAGGTCGGGCCTGGTTCTACTAATTCAAAATATGTGAAAGAAAAAACGTAAAAAGAACAACTTATTATAACGTGCACAAAATTATGATCAGAATCGAAAAAGAGCGATCAAAAAGAAAGAGGCGGTCAACAGAAAATACAGCGACGCACTCACCCCGTCTCCACCTCCCACACACAGGTGAACAAGAGCTTAAATCAACTACTAATATCCATGGCACCATCCATATCCTTGTGACTCAACTCTATTAATTACATTAATAAATGATATCACAAACACTAATGAATAACAATATATAAACCACAACCACCCAAAACATAAACCACAAAATCCATTCCTCTCTGAAAATAAGTCATGGCTCCTACAGCTCTTCTGCGTCTTATCCATTGAGGATTTTTATTTCTATGATTTCTTGAAATCATGATGTGGATTATATCAGGGAGAGTAGAGATTCTTTACGCCGTCACTGTTGTCTGTTGTCTTTCAGCTATGAAGACGCTTTAATTTCCTCTCAGTTTCCATTCAATCACATGAGATGCTGTAAATCAATCACCATGTCCCTGAGCAGAACCTACTGACAGAAACAATCAAGCTGCTCAATATTCTAACCATAACCTGGATCATCTGATGGTAACAATGAAATATCAATCCATGGAGAATCAGGAATGACATGCTTTGAAATGCTTTGCTGATAATGGTACCTGAAGGTGTCTCCAATGCGGTCATGGAAGTAAAGAAAGTCCCTGTGATCGTGCAGCAGTAGGTCTCCAGTGTTGAAATAGATGTCCCCATCTTTAAACACATCCCTGACCAGCTTCTTCTCAGACTGGACCTTGTTACCAGCGTAGCCCAGGAACTGGTTCATAGTGGTCAGGGGAGCCACCAGGATCCCTGCCTCTCCTGTGCACAGACATAGGATGTACATGTCGAAGTCTTCCTACGTACTACAGACTGAATGACTCATTTAAAAAGTCCTCGGGATGTGATTACATTACCTATTTGTGCTCGTTTGCATCTTCCAGAGGCTGTTCTTACCGGCTCGTATGTGTGTGGATCATATCTGAGGAGCTCGAACGGCATAAAAAGCTGAAAAAAGGAAAACAGACAATTCTTAAGGACTGTGAGTTGTTACCCAAAAACGCTATGTAAACATAAATGGCTAATAGAATACCTTGGTTAGCATTTCACACATGTAACACATGCAATATAACGTGGCTAGTTGGCTAGCATTAGCTCAACATACCAGCTCAGAAAACACACACAAGTCAAGGCCGCTTAACAGAACCCGATGTGGACCTCGTACAACGGTTATCACACATAAACACCTGCTTCTGTAGGCTGTTAATAACTTACACTCCTGACCAACACATCCAAGCAGCCACGTTGGAGTTGGTTACCATGGTAACATCAGTATGATGAACAACTGCTTGAGCAATACATTGTATATCAAAAATTTTGATTTGAAATTTGATTTTTCTAATTTTTTTGTTTCTCCTTTTCTTGTTTTATTTAATAATTTCTTATACATTTACTGTCTTTAACTTCTTAATTTTGCATCTACTTGGTAACATAGTATATGACAAATAACATTAGAATTTGATTTTAATCTTTGTTAAGCCCACAGTGAATTAATACCAACTTTACAGCTTTATGGGGCTTTTTTTAGCATATTTCAGCAAATAGTTTTGGTTTTTCTGCCAACAATTTTTCTGCTTTGGTTCAGTGTCTCTTCAACCAGCTGCGCCATGCTGATGTTTTCATTAATAAACCCACCACCTGCTCACCAGCAAACAGCAGACAGACTAGGTGATAAGCTGGTGAACATGGTGGAGCATTTAACAATTAATGAGCCAGGTATTTTTCTCAGGAATCTGTGGAGATCAAACCAGAGCTAAAAGAAGAGTGAACACTGAACTTATATTCATCAGATTTTAGTTCCAGCGGTAGGTGAAGCTCCACAAACACCATAAATGCCATAATGCCACACCATGCAAACAACAGCATCTTTTCATTAGACCCAGCTCAGTAGAGTTGGGGTCAGGGCTAACCTAACCCTTCTGACCAACATGTTTCCAATATGACAAAGCTGTCATCTAAATGAACAAATTGTATTTGCAAAAGCACATGAAAAAGCCCAACTGCAGAGTATGGCGAGGTGACCTTGTTGAAATAGCTTGCCCTCCCAATCGGCCCAACTTCATCGGTGTAGTTGAGGAAGCCGATGCTGGCCTCAGTCAGGCCATAACCCTCTCTGATCTTGATCCTACCAAAGCGTCTTGCAAACTCCTTCCAAACATCTGACCTGAGACCACTTCCTGCCGCTAGCCGAACTCTGTGAATTCTCTCCTCTGGAACCTGGAGGCAGAAAAGGGTTTGGGTAAAAAAGCACCATTTCTTTCAAAAGGTACAGCCCTACATTTTGGGAAAGCTTATGCCAAAAAAAATGCTCAAAAATGAAGTTTGGGGCTCTGAACATTTGTTTTGGCCGGATTAGAAAGAAACTCCCAAAGCTTCATGAGACTACATTCAATATTCATGGTTCTCTGAGGATGAATCTTTCTGACCTCACCTCTAGTCGTCACCATCAGGACAGAATTTATAGTTCTACATAACATCTGATTAAATCTGGTTTGGAGATGTGCACTAATGGTTGTTGTCACAACCTATTTATTCAAGTTAGCTTGATGCCTAACCAAGAGCTAATTTGTTTTTTTTTTATGTCATAAAGAAAAACATATTTAATAAGGGTCATTCTACGGTGTGGTACGTACTTGTGAAACAGTTATACACAAAAAACACCAAAATCTTAAAAGTAAATTCCATGATATTTACAGAGCATCCATTTATATACATTATAAAGGCTGCAATGAACACTGTACTGTGTCTTTAAACTTCTAGTCAAATGACTGTCAGTCTTACCACAGGATGGTTGACCAGGTATCGACAGAGTTCTCCTATGTACTGCACCACTGTCACCTTGTGCTGCACACATTCCTTCCAGAACTGACTGGCAGAAAACTTCTTTTT
>NW_019525659.1:1191299-1192677 GCF_002814215.2 Seriola lalandi dorsalis | reverse complement strand
TATAAATACACTGGATCAGGGAAAGTTAGGTTGTCAGACTGTGGACTGACCAACACTTGTTATTGGTTAGGAAAAGGCACATCTGATCCAGAATTCTGTAATTGTTCATTGCTTGCTGAAAAGATTCACTAAACAATTTGAACTAAATTCTTTGGTGTGGACATTCACTGGTCTTTTGAGTATTTTGAACACTGCACTCACCCTGTGGGGGTGAGAGTTTTTTTTTTCTCTAAACAGCAAAAGCTCCTTCACTAACCAAGAGCTAATTTGTTTTTTTTTTTATGTCATAAAGAAAAATATATTTAATAAGGGTCATTCTACGGTGTGCTACGTACTTGTGAAACAGTTATACCCAAAAAACACCAAAATCTTAAAAGTAAATTCCATGATATTTACAGAGCATCCATTTATATACATTATAAAGGCTGCAATGAACACTGTACTGTGTCTTTAAACTTCTAGTCAAATGACTGTCAGTCTTACCACAGGATGGTTGACCAGGTATCGACAGAGTTCTCCTATGTACTGCACCACTGTCACCTTGTGCTGCACACATTCCTTCCCTAGTCAAATGACTGTCAGTCTTACCACAGGATGGTTGACCAGGTATCGACAGAGTTCTCCTATGTACTGCACCACTGTCACCTTGTGCTGCACACATTCCTTCCAGAACTGACTGGCAGAAAACTTCTTTTTTAACACACACGTTGCACCTGTGGGCCACAGGAGAAGACAGTCAGGGTGGAAAGGAAAACAGGAAGCTGTGTAAGACAATACACTTCTAAAAAAACTCTGATTTTTATGCATCCTCCATGTCTGTCAACACCAAAACTAATTGTTTGTGAGAAGTTTCCTCTGCTTTGTTTGCTTTGCCTTTTCTCCTGGTATGTGGTATGTGAGGAAGTGAGAATTCCTTATAGACCTAAGAAAAGGATTTCCGTCACCATGTTGGTTTCCTCCAGCGTTTGCCCTCGACCTTACATTATACTGAATATAAATGGTTAATCTTCCTGGAATTGTTTATGTTTGATGCTGCCACAGTCCAACTAAATCATTTTAAAAAAGGAAGCAAAACTAAAAGCTGTAGAAACTAAATCTGAACTTTGTTTTTGCAAAGCTCATAGTTCAGCCTGATACTACAAGTTGGCTAAATGTGCCCATTTTGAGGGATTGGGATGTGATTTCCAACTGTGCAAATAACAGCTGTTCAAAAAATAAGATATTTTGGAGTTTTAATCCTTAAATGCATTGTACACTTCTTTGGGAAATACACTCATTTGTTTCCTTTCTGAGACTGAGATGGGAAAACTGATACCACTCTCATGTCTGTGTGTTGAGTACAGAGCTGGAGTCAGGATGTGGTTAGCCTAGCCTAGCA
>NW_019525659.1:1172102-1191278 GCF_002814215.2 Seriola lalandi dorsalis | reverse complement strand
GGCAGCTGCTCTGGCTCTGTCCAAAGTTCAAAAATACATCTGAAAGAGAGAAACATTTCTTCTCCTGCGTCATTTATTTTCTCCTGACTTACAAAACAAGAACAAGAATCACCTCCTCATGGTTTACTCCACCAACCAGCCAAGTTGCTTGAAAGATGGTCACAATCTAACCTTACTGAGTTACACAGTGAAGTTGACCTTTGACCATTTGGATATAAAATGTCATCACTTCATCATTTTTTCCTGTTAGTTACTGTGTTAAATTGAGTCATAATTAGTGAATAATTTCTTGTGTTATGGATGAAAATGGATTTTGTGAGGTGACAGTGAGTTTCCAAGTCCAAGCGAATGTTTGTGCCAGATGTAATGAAATTCCCTCTTGGCACTCCCATAAAAATCTAATCAGTTCGTCTTTGAGTCCAAGTGAATGTTTCTCCCAAATCTGAAGAAATTCCCTCAAGGCGTTACTGAGATATCACATTGAAAAGGCCAAAAACATGTTTTGTGAAGTCACAGTGACCTTTGACCACCAACATAGTTCATTGTTGAGTTCAGATGGACATTTGTGCCAAATTTTTAGCGATTCCCGTGAGGAGTTCCGAAGATATTATGTTTACAAGGCCAAAACATGCGTTATGTCAGGTCCAGGTGACCTTGAACTTTGACCTTTGACGACCAAAATCTAATCAGTTCATCCTTGAGTCCAAGTGAATGTTTGTGCCAAATTTGAAGAAGTTCCCTCAAGGCGTTACTGGACACCAGGGCTTTAAAGTTTAAATCGTACATGTACTGAAGTACAGCTGTTCTTACCAAGGTGTATGCATCCTCCAATCCCCAACAAGGAAGCAGACATGTGGTAAAGAGGAAGAGTTATGTAGATGATGTCATCAGATTTGGCTCCACACATTGTAAAGAAGGCCATGCTCGCAATGGCTTTCAGATGACCTACGCGGGCCGCCTTGGAGAGACCTTGAAGAGAATGGCACCAGTTACTGTAGAGATGGTCCACATGCTCAGATTCCTTTGCATTGACACTATTATTATTGGCATTTTTTTTATAATTATAATAATGTCTCTATGTGATTTTTGTGCAGTGTGAGGAGTCTGTCACCTGTAGATTATGTTTTATTATAATAAAATTATATTATTAATGTAATAGAAAAATGATATTCTGCACTTTGTGTAATCTGGTTTGAACTTTGTATGACCTGGCTCTGTATATCCCTGAGTGTGAATCTGTTGCCACATGTATGCTCCTTATCTGGTACAGAAATAACACAAAATAATAATATGATGTACCTGTTGTGCCCGACGTAAAAATGAAGAGGAAGTTTGACATGATGTCAACTTTAGGAAGTTCACTTAAGGTTTCTCCAGACATGCGTTCCACCTTATCTAATAAAGTGTTGACGCCGTCAGAGGGCGATGTGTGATCCACCACCCACACGGCCATGTTGTCCTTCTTCAGGTCAGGCAGCACCTCCTCCAGCAACTGCACCGAATCTGGATGAGCAGACACAGAACCGGTGATCACACATGTACAGAGCTGCTGATCCCACTCTGCAGTCATCAGCAGTTTGGGCTGCTGTATGTGTATAATAGATAATCATATTGTTCTTATTCAGGGACAGCACACCATTCAAATACACAGGTGTGCTTATTGACGTCATGGCAACCGGTCAACTCTCAGTTCAACCGATAGCTTTTCAAATGTTAGAAAACTTTCATCTTTTTCATCAACACTTGCACTGTGCACAGTCTGCGGCAGTGGTAACTCGCTATGGGACCGCACACTGCTCTTTATAAGGCTGTGTATCTGATGAATCATTTTTAAATTAAATTTATGGTAAATTTAGCTCATTTAGACAGATGTCTCCCACACACTAGAAGAGAGCTTTTAGTGTCACACTATAAGATTTTGTAAAGACTGGGTCACTATTTGCAAAACTAGATTCCTTTGAGATTATTTCCCATAATCCTCCTGGTGAAAATTTACAGGAAGGAAAACAGTTTTTTCCACTTTTTGCTCTTTGAAATTCTACATTATGATTATAATTATTGTTATTATTATATAATGTTAGTAACTCAACACTGTCATTGTGGGGATAGGGTTAACATTATTTTGCTTGTGTCCAATTACCCTCGTCTCTCAGGCTCACACAAAATGACTCACATTCTATCAACTCTGTTTGTTGCTTCCTGTTTGGCGCTGGAGAAAGTGTCATTGAACGTCACTTTTGGCATGAGCCAAGACTGAACACAGGCTAATATTAAACATGTCTGACTTTATTGAAACTTCAAGATGAAAAACAGACCGACTGAAGACAGCTCCTACGACCGCATCACACCAAGCGAATGAGATGATAGGAGCGTGCCGCAACTCCAGCAAAACTCTCATGATTTTATTTTAACATTGGAAGTTTTGAATTTAGAAATTTAATTTGCTTGAAAGGTTGTTTGGTGTGAGGTCAGCATTAATTTTGATCCATCTGATGTGTATGGTGGCCCTGAGAGCTCAACTGCAACTTAAGAAAACACAAGCAAATAGACAGAACACAAGCAAATTCAGACACGCGCTGCAAGTAGCACAGGCGACAGCGGAAGTGTTTCCAGGGGACACTAAAAAGTGATGAACCTGGCTGGGACACACTTGTTAAATTCTTTGTGACTTTTGAAGTTAAAAACATGAAACAGAGAGAGTTGAGAAAGGAAACAGTGTATTAACAATCATTTCCTGTCACTGGGTCACGTGGGTTTCTCCGCCTCCCCGCCCCTTCAGGAGACCAGCAGCAGGTCTGAGTCAAACAAACAAACTCTCAACAACACAGATCTCCTCTCTCTGCTGGTTCTGGTTCTGGTTTCACTGCTGACGCTTTCCAACTGCAGAAGTTTAGAGGGACCTGAACATGCAACTATGATGTAAAATTTATAATAATAATACTATTATTCTTATGATTATTGAACTGTTTTGGAGGGGAAAACAGAGAGTATGAGACTGATCAATCATGACCACGCCCACTTAGGAGACAGGAAGTGTAAACCATGTCGTACCGTTGGCGCTGCTTGTAATGTGTCATCTTCTGTTACAGAGTATCTTTGCACTGAAGTTCGTCCCAGCCAGGTTCATCACTTTTTTGCATCCCCTTGGAAACACTTCCTCTGTTGTCTGTGCTACTTGCAGCATGTTTCTGTGTGTGGTTGTGTTGTGAGTATTTGCAGCTCATGTTTTGACAAATTGATGAAGATGTTTTCTGATTGGCTTGCGTTCCGTCTATTTGCATGGGTTTTCTTAAATTGCAGTGCTTTGAGTTGTCAGGGCCACCGTACATGTGACTATAGGAAAGCTAACAACAGGGGCAAAAAAGTCTGTTTTTCACTTTCTGCTGACAAGCTGTGAAATTAAAAAAGGGCCAATTAAAGTGACTAAAAGTGAAGCACTTTGATAAACATGCGTTATCAATAACAATGAACACTGAGCATCAGTATGCCTGTGCTGTTTAAACTGTGGGAGGTCTAAGAAAAGGCCCCCGAACACTCTTTGTCCGGCTCTGCAGAGGCGTGCGTGTGTTTTAATAACAGACTTCTGAAGTGTTTCTTAAATCGAGACCCCTCCCCTCTCTGCGGGAGTTCTACTTTAAATCCCTCAGATTGATGGATTGACAGAGTTTACCTCAGTGGATAGAAAACCGTGAGAAAACGTGTCAAACCTGCGCCAACAACCAGCGTCCTGGCCCCGCAGCTCTGAACGCAGTGGAGCAGAGACTTGGTTTTCACGTTGACGTTAAGAAACGCGACTTCACAGCCCACTTTGCACAGTCCCAACCACACACAGATGAAGTCCGGCTCGTTGCACATCAACTGAGCAACAATGTCCCCTTTTGTGAGAGAGCCCTCCGCCCTGAACGCGTTGGCAAACTGGTTACTTCTGTAATCCACATCCTGGTATGTCAGGGTCTGGTTTTCGAAGATAATGAAGGGTTTGTTCGGGTTCGTCCTCGCCCGGTGGAGAAAACAGTCGAGGTATGTGGTGATTCCCTGCTTCATACCGGCCTGCAGCGTCTTTCTGTACCTCCGAAGTTTCAAGTAATACATCAGATCCTCCCAGAAGAAGGGATAAGTGATCCTCTGGTACAGAACGAGGGCCAGTAGTCCCGCTACAACGCTGGTAAACACCAGAGTAATCATCTTCCTGTGAACACAACTCACCTCACTTCAAGTCTGCTCCAAACCTTTAAATCACAGGCTGCAATCGCGCATGACTCCAGGAAACCTGCAGTCAAGATGATAGCCCACTCATTATACTGGTTCATAGCAGCACACTGACAGCCAATGAGCTATTAGAACACACACACACACACACACACACACACACACACACACACACACACACACACACACCCCCAAGGTGCAAGAAATTTCGCAGACGACCTTTTCCCTGCTTTGCCCCCTTTACTTTGAGTGGGCGACCTGCTCTGATGTGCTATCACCCGGATGTAGGCCTCTGCTGGCCCACTGCTGGCACTGGCAGACTGGATATGAGCCTGGTCGGGTCCACTCTATAAAATACAGATCGGTCAACAAAATATATGTGGGCTGCTGAGCCATTACACATTTGAGCTGTCAATAAAAATAGAAAAAAAATAGTTTTAAATAGAGTTAAACTAATTTTATAACAACACACATTACAATACATGTACTATATAGCTAAATGTAGTGTAATGTATTTTGAACCAGAAGTGTATAAGTATATTGTGTATTTGTACAAGATCCTCTTCTGAAGCGACTTTAATATGAGTGGAACAAACTGCATTTCAAAGTTAATCCAAAGTTAATAACTCAGTCAATAGGCTAACCTTTAATTCGGTATGCAGCCAAATGTATTTGTCAACCTTAAATCAGACACATCAATCTACACATCAGCTCCCATTTCGTTCTAATTAAAGTTTGATAAAATCCGAAATCTGAGTGAACACAGTTAACAAACAAATAAAAAAGTTTTTCTTATCTGAATTGCAGAGATCAGGGAACTGCAATGTAAATATGATGTAAAATCTGGAGGGATCTTTGACTTTATTACTAATGCAGCATTTCTGTTGGATACAACAAGCTTTTTTCCACTGTAAATCACCCATAATGTAAGACCAAATAATTTTTCCTGCAGAAAATGTAAATGGTTCAAATCTTTTCTAATGTGTCTGTTATTGCAAAGATTATTACAAATATCAGTAGTCTATCTCCAAAATTGGCGTACAACTAAAATTCTGAATATGCACATAACAACATTTTGTTTAGCAAGTAACAAAAATGTAAATAAACGCACAGATAAAGTATCAGTGTGGCAGTTGATTGGGATTTCGTCCACAAAAATGTTACATTTCGACAAAATATATAATAAATAAATGCCACAGTAAATATATGATATATATATATATATATATATATGGGGATTCAATATTATTATTATTTTTAGAAATGTTATGGTCCACATAATCTAAAATGTATTCTTCGGAATATTACAGTCCAAGGGCTCTATTTTGCTAGTTTATCGTTGGAAAAAATTGAATTGAATATGAAGTGATCATGTGAGTGTTTTGTCGGTAACATGCAATAAACCAATCAGAGTGCCATATCCCATCCCCTTTAAAAGCCGGGTACACCCGGGTGTGAAGTCTCCCTGCGGTTATATCGAGTTATAATCGAGTAGTCTGATGAATGTAGAAGTGTGTGTGATCATAGTGCAGCTGGTGTCGGTTTCAGGCGATTTACTGAAAGTAAACACAGTGACCGGCCGTGCGTAATGGCACTGCGCTCTGGCGCGGCACTCTGGAACGGCCGCACAATGCCCAAAGCGTCACAATTATGTCAGGAAGCGCCGTTAAAATAACAGTGAGTCGCTGCGCCATTGACTTCAGACCAGCAGGTGTCGCTTTCTGATACCTCAAGACAAACAATATGCCTGACCAAAGACACTTGTGTTGTGCCTGGAGCCGCTGTAGTGAGAGATAGGGCCCCAAAACTTCATGACCACCTTCCTATCTGCTCGTCAGGTATCTGATCAATCATAGCTGACTTAATATCAAGTGAATATTCTAACTTTTTTTTTTTTCATTGGTAACATAACAAAAACAAGTGTGGCATGAAAGATACTTAGGACATAATGGACAGACATGCAGATGACAACTAAAACAGGAACAGATATAGAGATGCATGTTGAGTAAAAATGACAAGAATATGATGTGTATGGTATGAGTCCGTAATGTGTGTGTGGGTGTGTGTGTGCATGTGTTTGCATGTTTGTATGAGAAATGATCATATGTATCTAGGTTTTGTGAGTAGCCTGGTGTGAGGGTAAAGAATGGCATGGTGGTATGTATGGGGAGCGAAAAAGAAAGTATAGTGATAATAAATGATGTAACCTCAATATAATTGTAAAAACAATAGAACAATATAATAATCAGAGAAAAAATATAATAATAATTTATATAATTTATTATTTATTTATTATTATTGTTCGTGAAAAAAAAGAGGGAGCGGGGGCTTGTTGTGACGTCATTACGTCTGTGACAAGACCCTCCCATATTTGGCTGCCGCTTCCTGTGACAGCTCGGCGCCTCATGATGGTGTGCATGTTCCGCGTTTTGCAGTCGGGTTCCGTGT
Source organism: Seriola lalandi dorsalis (assembly GCF_002814215.2). Lineage (NCBI taxonomy): Eukaryota > Metazoa > Chordata > Actinopteri > Carangiformes > Carangidae > Seriola > Seriola lalandi. The sequence continues at coordinate 1,184,621 of NW_019525659.1, read as the reverse complement.
TTGCCGCGCGGCTCCGAAAGCAGGATTGGGCGCGCAAGTTGGCGGGCCTTTCATTCGGATACTACAGCACCAAGACGGCACCTCAGATACCGGGCATGGAGTACCAGGTAAGCGGTGTCACAGCCTATTCAGTCCGGCTGCTAACGAGCTAGCGAGCCACTAGTGCGGGAGAAGTTTATATCACAGCCATGGTCCACGACACCGTGTTGAATTGGTCAGAAACATGGCCACAAGAGATGACATTAACTTTAGCTGGTGATGTCAACCGAGCCGAGGGGTTGTAAACAGTCAAATTAGCTGCTGGCTGCTAAGTGACAGCGCTATGAAAAGTTACAGCGTGGACGGAGCTCCCAGCACTCTGTCAGCTGTACTATCTGTTATTGCCACACTGACTGGTTGAACGTCAAAGTGCAGCCACTGTGCTAACACGTGCTCTAAAACTTTGCTTTGATGCCATATTTGAGAGCTCGACTCGGGCCTGTAAACTTTAATTTTTTTTTTCTTATTAGGGCTGAAACTGTTATATCTCTGGAGCAATGTGCACTGAAGCCAGTCAGAAATCAATAATACAGCCTAACTTTAATACAAATGAAGGTGATAGTCTGTGCCACAATACTGTGAGCAAACAGGTGATCTCCCGGGTGTGTTCCTTAAAAGTTCCTTAAGGTTGTAGTTTTTCTTTATAAATTTGTTCAAGGAACTTTCTCTAAATGTTCACCTTTATGAGAAGTAGCAGCTGCAGGTGTGCTTTGTCAATTGTTCCTACTCCTTCCTCACATTTTATTTTTTGTGCAAAGTGAAAACTGTATCAAATGAAATAATGCACCTTGCATTTCATTTACCACAGCAGAATTGTAAATTTATGATACTGTGTTTCCCCTATATAGATTTTGCAGTGGTTCTTATGATATTTCTTTCCGTGCACAGAAACATTACAAAGCCAGCCTATTAAACTCTGACTTGTTCTGCATCCACAATGCCTGCTGGGAATGAAAGCTTGCTTATAATGTCAACATGAGGAAACCATTCACAAAGTCAGTGTAATATTTGACCATGTGCTCAGCTGAAGTTTGAAGTTGACTAATGTATGTAAACTTGCCCCTGTAGTGGTTACATAACCTTCAAGTCATAGGTGTGCTCTGGTACATATAAGAGTAAATGTCACCGACCTCCAGCCCCTCCCCCTAACCCCCTGTGATAACACTGTGTTACTATTTATATATCACTTTATACATTACGAGTTTATTGTGTCTCAGAAAGTTGCACAAGTGAGTGGAACAAGCTGTCAAAGACTGTCTGTCAAATCAATACAGAACTCCTTTTGGTTCATGGAAACATTGCCCGTTGATATGGTGGAATTATATTAAAAGGTAATTATTAAAAAAAAAAAATAATAATTTCTTTACATTATCAACTTTATAATTTAAGTTATATTTTTACAAAAGGTTTGCTTTTCATAGTTCATGAGAGATAGCTATGTAGCATTTGTTAGTTAGTTTTCAACGGAAAGTGAAGCCAACGTTATATAAATGAGCTTGCCAGTTAATGTAAATGTCTAAATTAAAATTGTGTTTTTGAAAATGTGGAATTTATAATGTGTATCTGATATCTTAAAGAGTAAAGCTGATGTCATGTCTTTGTTTAGGAACAGTAACTAAAATTTAATTTGACCATAATTCTTTTGTTTTTTTTTTATAGTCTGTTAGCCAACATTAGATGAGCTATCATGTTGGGCAGATTAGCTAACAATGACATAAACCTCAACAACTGCAACAGATGTAGGAATAACTTAATGGAGTTTTTTGTAAGTTAGCATTAACATCCGTTTACTTTCCAGTCTTTCCAAGAGCTTGAAGACGAGGTTATAATATATCCTCTGAGCACCTACAATAAGCAGTGACAGAGTGACAGACAAGACCTGAACAATATGTAAGCACTGTAAGAAAATAGTGCCATACTGCGGCTAACACGAGCGCTATGCAAAGACACCCACAGAACCACCACAGCTGTGCTGACAATGCTGACAAATGCTTTTGCATCGCAACTTCCACTGTCAAGTGCTAGAGCCACGGCAATAACGAGAGACATAGGCGTTTTCATTGCAGCTGATATTAGGCCATTTTCCGTGGTGGAAAATGTGGGATTTCGGCGACTCCTCCACACATTGGAACCTAAGTACACCATACCGGCATGCTCACATTTTGCTCGCACGGTGGTCCTGAAGCTCTACAAAGAGTCCAAGGCCAAGGTTGTACAGACCCTGAAAGAGGCAGAAAGCATCGCCAAAAAAACTGACGGTGGGACTTCTAGGGGTATGCAGAGCTATATAACAATTAGAGCCCACACAATCTACAGTAACTTGGAAATGGGTAAATGTTGTACTGCAGACTCACCCACTTTTTGAGTCCCACACAGGGGAAAACATAGCCGAAGTTTTACTGCAGCTGTCACTGACTGGGAGCTCAAAAGGTCAAACCATCGCATTGCTATTTTGATGGATAATGTGCGTAATATGGAAGTGGCTGCGTGTGAGGCAGGATTGGAGCCTCACATAAACTGCTTTGCGGCCTCGGTGTTGTGCGTGTCACTTGTTTGCGGGTGAGACAAGTGTCTGCTTTTTTTTCCATCAGAGTTCAACAGCTACCACGGTGTTGATGTCCAAGCAGAAGCTGCTACAACTGCCATCACACAAGTTAATCATGGACGTTACCACGCAATGGAACAGCACCTTGGATACGCTGGACCGTTACCTGGAGCAGCAAGCCGCCGTAGCAGCAGCTCTCACGCCCCAAAACATTGATACACTTGGACAGCTGCGATATCAGAGATGCCGAAGACCTTGTGAAGCTGCTGAATCCTTTGAAGACAGCCACCGCAGTCTTATTTGAGGAGAAGAGCCCCACAGTGTCTCTCATTGTGCCATGATGAGCATGACTGAACAGAGCATGACACCAAACAATGGCGATTCCACCACCGTGGCCCATACGAAGAGCGCAATCCTCAGTAAAATATCAGGCAGATACAGCGGGGATGTATACCCGCTGGAGAGCACAGCGCTGGACCCAACATTCTGGACTCTACTGCAGCTAGACCACAACCAGCACGAGGCCGTCTTCCTGAGGGTACAGAAGGAGGCGAAACAGTGGCAGCAAAATCAGGTGTAAATCACTTTAAATTGCTTTCCTCCTTGTGTGTGTGTGTGTGTGTGTGTGTGTGTGTGTGTGTGTGTGACAATGTTTTCTATCTACTCAATTTATATTCCTAGTACCAACTGAATGGAGAGAAGTCAGCACTTGAGGATCTGCTAGGGGACTCTTTCTCTACTGAGCCAGAACAATCCAACAGAGGGATCAAGAGAGAAATTGAATTCTACAGAAGAGACGCCTCTATTCCACTCAGTAGCTGCCCTCTGAAGTGGTGGAGAGAAGACTGCTCTCAATATCTTTTGCTGTCTCCACTTGCCAAAGTAAACCTTTCCATCCCTGCTATCTCCGTTCCAAGTGAGTGTGTCTTTTCAACTGCAGGATATATCCTTGAGAAAGAACCTGACCTTAGGCTGGGCCATCTCTTAGCTCTGTATCAGGCTTGAAGAAAAATTTGGTCAGAGTCTGTTTGCACTGTGAGTATTGAGAGAGTACTACTTTGATTATGGTTTGCACTTTAAAAAAATAAGACTAAGAAAAACTTAGTGTTTATTTCTGTTATTTATACTGTTTTTGTTTTTTATATTGAATTTGTGGAAAGGAGTTCAGCCAGAAGGTCACACGCAGCTTCAGTTAGAAGCTCATGCATAGTTCATGCACAGTTATAAGGTGTGAAGAGACTCATGAGAAATCATACAGGAGAGAAGCCAGTCATTTGAGTTTGTGGCAAAACCTTTTACAGTGTTTATATTGTTCTGTCTTTTACCACATATGATAATTCATACTCAGAAAGTAGAACTTAAGGACATTCATTACAAAATGATTAGTTAAAACATTTCAAATGCACCTGCACTGTTTTGTATTTTGTGACTTTCAGTTGAATAAAAGACTATTTTTCCAGACATATATTTCGTCATTGAAGTTCTTAAAAATAGTGTTAAAATATTGCCTCCTTCACGTGAACCCAATATCGTGTAACGTCTCGTCTCGTGAGCTGAGTGTATCGTCACACCCAAGTTTGTTGCTGAACTCATGTTTCTTCTATACTGGTAAGTAAACAGCTATTAATGGTTACATTAGCTATGTAGCAATAGCAAAAGATAGCTCCTTTTTAAAGCAGCTTTTGGTAAAACAGAGTAATTATTATTAAACTCAGAGGCAGTTTCAGAGGTAAGAAAAGTTTTAAGGAGGAAGCACTAGCTAAACAAGTTATCTATCTTGTAATAATGTTTATTCAGTCATTTTAGCAGCGGCCCTGAAACAGTTCCTGTGAGTGTGGCAGCAGCTGCACAGGCATGTGAGTCACCAGTTGTGTTGTCAGCTATACAGTTAAGAGCCACTCTGTAAATGTTTGAAAGCATCCACTGCAGGTGATAACGGGGAAGCTTTTGGTGGCTTTTAATACACAGCTGCGAGTTGACCCACCCATAGCTGTGGCTTCTCAGACATCAGCTGTATCATTGCAGGTAGATGGATAACTAAGACCTATGGAGCTAGTTAACCCGCTCTCTACACTGTGTTATTGAGACAGGCGATGATAGTGTCTGTAGCCATAACTGTGTCCTGGCTGTTTATAATGGGCCTAACATTAACTATAACTATAAATATCATTTATGCAGTTATGTGTGCAGTGAACTGACAGTTGTGCTGAATGTCGTAGTGTATTCCTGAACTCCTTTGGTGTATATGTAATACATCAGTTATACGTGATAGAAGCGCTGTGGATTCAAATCCAGTGTGGCTTAACAATGGCTGATGTGAACAGGAGCAGTAAAGAGCACTTTCAGTACAGCTGCTGTGGCCATATTTGCATCATTATATATTCAGCGACAAATGTAGCCACAACTTCAACCAGCACAGCCAGACAGAGCGGCTGCAGCTGTAGCTGTGCTCATAGTGAGGTAATGCAGAGGTAGTTCAGAAGAAAGCACTGTGCAGTACATTACATCTTTTATTGTGAATGATTTACTTTTCTCTGTTTATTCCAGTTGAGATGAAGACTGGTATGGGCTGACCAGCAGAGAGTGAGCGCTCGCTCTGTGGGGCTGGAGGGACACATGGCCATCCCTACATTTATTGATTTAGTGTTGGAGTCTGTGGGAAACAACATAAGAGCACTGGGTAAGTAATGGGGCTCTAACATGAGACACACAACACCTCTCTTTCTTTCCAAAAGCTTGTGACCTTTCTAGATTGGACACTTTGATGTTGACTGGCTATTCATCAATGTCTTTTCATTAGCAACAGCTCCCCACATCCGACCCCCCCAGTAGCGTGTGCAGAGGCCCCAGAGGGAGACAGTCAGGATTGGCCAGCAAAGGACCGCCCCTACCTCCACCTTCATTATTATTTTTTATATTTTTTTGTCAGTTTAGGCTTGCTTTTATGTGATGTCGTCCTTTTTTATTGCTTTTACTGTGTTTCATTTGTATTGCTTTTAGTGTGTGTGTGTGTGTGTGTGTATATGGCATCTGCTCCTTATAACTGTCCTTTCTATATTGATGAATATTGTTGGTCCTCCCTCTGTAACTACTGTATGTCTGTCCTGATTTTGACCGTTGTTACTTTTGATTTGTTTGTCAAAGCACTTTGTAAGCTCTGTTTTTAAAAGGTGCTATATAAATAAAGTTATTATTATAGTCTTAAGTTTTTAGTTTGAAGATGTTGCTTTGAGCTACACCCAGACCTTGACAGCACTTGCTCATTGCAGGTCTTGTCCTGCCTTGGACTAAACCCAAACGGTTTCGGTCTGGTATCATGCCATATTGTAACAATGTCATTATTGTAATTACATTGAGTGTAGTTAATGAGTAATTAATAGTAGTAGTTAACAACAATTTTGTAAAGAAATACAAATGAAATAAGTGAGAGAGAGAAGACAAAGAAAAATTGTGTGTGGTTGTATGTGCATGAGATATCCTACATGGACATGGAGAAACCTCCAGAAGAACAATCAATTCAAATGTTTCTGGTTTCCTCCAGACATAGCTGCTTCTTTCCAAACTGTCACTGAGGACACTGAGGAGAGGCTTCGTCTGGCTCTCTGACATGCATACATTTGTAATATTTAAGCATATTTTAGAATATGATATGGTAATAAGTAATGGTTGACCAATATGGGTTTTTCAATGGCCGATGCCGATTTGCAGAGAGCAGGGCGGCCGAGGGTGGATATATAAAGGCGATGTCTTTTTCTTTTTTCTTTTTTCTTTAATAACATGAACAAATAAGACACAGAATTGCTGAAAGTAACATTTGCTGAACATTTATTGAACACCGTTGTTTGCATTGTCTGCAAATAGATCTGCACTCTGTCTGCAGTGCACTTATTATAAATTAAAAAATGTTAACTTAAATGTCCACAGGTAAACTTATGAATGAAAAATAAAGTTTCAGTGCACTTGAGAGAGAACAAAAAACTAAAAATTGTAAAGTTACATGAATAAAAAAATAAACAATATCAGTACTGTGCAGAGTAGCAGCATCTGCTTGTTTTTAGTTACAGTCCCAGTTAAACAAAGTTATGAGTTGCATGTTGTAACGCAGGAAACAAAGTTCCTCAGCATTTTCCCCACTGAGCCTTTTCTTCTCATAAATGGTCCCAATCTCACTGAATACTCTCTCGCAGGAAACAAAGTCTCTGTCTATTTATTTGACATTTTTGGTTTAATCGACCTCGTGAGCATTTTAATCAGCCGATGCTGATTATGAAAAAATGCCATTAATTGGCCTGATTTATCGGTTGGCCACCAGTAATAAAGGAACATGTCACCCAGTGCTAATGTGTAGATCGTTGTTTTGTGTTTAATAGTTTTTAAACCCAGAGACTTATTTGTTATTGAGAGGCTGGTTCACATTCACAAAATTAAACACCTTGCCAATATAAAGCTGTAATAGTAAGTAACATGAGTGGAGCTGCAACCAATGATAATACTAGTTATCAATCTATTGTTTTCATTAAATGTCAGAAAATACCCACTGTGAATTCCCGGTTTGTTTTCCTTTTTTTAGGCCAGTAGTTAGAAGGTAGTAGTTCCCAGGTCGTCTGTTCGCCCCATTCACGTCAACACGATACCTCAGGAATGTCTGGAGGGAATTTCTTTAAATGGCACAAACATTCACTTGGAGTCAGGAATGAACTGATTAGAATTTGATGGTCAAAGATCATTGTTTCACATAAATGTCTAATTATTTGATTTTATATCATTTATATCCAAAAGGCCAAAGATCATCTTCATTGTGACATCATAACATAGAGCAAAAACACTTCTGGCCATTATTTGACACTGTAAGTCTTCAGTACATACTATATAATGAGTCATGACATGGATTTAAGCTACAACCTGAGTGGTTAGTGGAGGCATACAGTCGTGAGGCAGTTATTCTAGTTCCATGAGAAATGATTAATTTTCTGTTGATAGACTAAATGATGAATAAACTGACCATTTCAGCACTAAACATTTTCAGGTCCAGGTTAAAGTTTTCCTTTTGCCCTCTGAGGTTTATTGTTAGCTGACCAGTCATCTGATCAACTGATAGATGAGACCTGGACTTCAATACAAGTGATTGATAGAGAGCCAGTCTTGAGACTCTGGCTCCTTAACTTGTTTCCCTCACTGAGCATGTGTATGAGAAATACCTGTAGGGTAATTCCATGGATGACTCTTTTATCAAAGGCTTTTACAGTCCATCAAATCCAAGCTTCTTTCCTGTGCTGTGGTTTGATTATGGTGGTTTGTTTTTCAAGCATGCTGTGGTTACTAAACATGTCACTCTTTGCTTCTACCACAGGATGCCATCTGCACTCTGAACACTCTACAGACCAATGCCGGTGCTCTGGAGCAGGTACGACGGGAGCGGAGCCACCCTCAGCTGCAGCTCCAGGCCATGAGAGGCTTCTTGGAGCGAGCCGGTCTCACAGTGAGTCACACAGTGTACAGGGCAGTTCTGTCACACAACAGTCACGACTTCAACTATTACACAGTGTTACTGTTGTCTGATGTGATACAGAACGTATTTCCTTTAGTCTTATCTGACGTGTGTGTGTGTGTGTTGTGTTTCAAAGGTGGAGGAACTAAACCATCTCAATATTATTCATGTGACGGGAACAAAGGGCAAGGTGAGCAACCGAGACACGAGCTGCTTGTGTGTGCTGATGTCAGTAATATTTGACTATATAAGTCACTATATAATCAGATACATGCACATTTAGAGCTGAGCCGTTTGGTTTATTGATGCAGTAGACCGGTAGGAGGTCCCAGCTCTATCTTAAAATTTACTGATCTGACTCAACCTGTGTTGACATTTCAATCATAGACGGCTGCCAGCTCTGACAGAAGGACATGCAAACATGTTTTCAAACATACTTTCATTCACTGAAGGAGATTCAAACGTGTTCAACAGCTGCACGTGTCTGTGTTTGCCTTTCAGGGGTCAACATGTGCATTCACTGAGCAGATTTTAAGAAGTTATGGGTTCCGCACAGGATTTTACAGGTAAAGGTATAGAGTGAAACGTAAGAGGAAGTGTTGCATGTCTTGGCAACCATCACTCCTATTAACAGGGAATTTGTTTTTGTAGTTTCTTCTGCTGCACCTGTGCAACTTTCTGCACCGACTGGCCATTAGTTGTCATTAAGATCAATTTTACATTAACGCTCATAAAAAAAATGAACTAATATTATTGTAACTAAACTCGGTGCACGCCTTCAGACGCTAAGTCCTAGCTATGCTCTGTGGTCTTGTGATAGTCTGCCTCTAGGGTGCGCCATGACAGTGAAAAGTCTTTATCTCAGTGCGCACAATCAAGGGTCATTTCTCAGTCGTTGCATAAAAGTTAATAAAGAAAACGTGGCTCATTACAAAAATCTAAATTTGTACATATTTGACCTTCCAAACTTCACAATAAATCACCTGTGGGTCCGACAGGTTAAAGTTTTTCTGCACAACCACTGAATGGTGATGAAATTCAAATGAACGTCAATCATTGTGATGAAAATACATTTTACAATAATCAAACAATTCAGAAAGATTTTTTGTAAGCACATTAAATGTTCTACTTGATGTAATTGTCTGTTCAGATGCTGTGGGCCTGTATTAAGCTGCTTATGCAGAGCTGCCTGAAGCATGGGCTGAGCAGTATTTGTATTTAATCATCTCTTGTTATAGTTAATTTGTGGGATAGTGTCATAATTAAAATAAAGAAATTACTAAGACGTTTTTATTTTATTGAAAGCTCAACATTAATGTTAATAATTAACTTTGATGAGGGTTGTGGTAGCAGAACAGAACAAGTTTCCTTGGGAATGATGATCTGTAGTCATGTGAAACAATGAGTCAGCAGGCGAATTCATACACAGGAATGTACCTTTTTAAATGTCGTGTCATTACATATTTAAAATATCATGAAACTGTGTTGAGATATGACATCCCTGATGGCTTGATACAAGTAAATGTATAAATGACACAGTTAAAGGGGGAAGATGACAAGGTTAACATTTATATTTATGTACTTCAGCATTATAAGTATTTTTTGATTTAAGCTTCTTTCTCGGTTGCAGTTCCCCACACTTGGTACAAGTCAGGGAGAGGATTCGAATCAATGGACAGCCCATTGGAAAAGAACTCTTCACTAAATACTTCTGGCAGGTTTATGGACGGCTGGATGAAACTAAGGTAAGTCATTTATCATTTTGAAACACATCTCCTTTATCAGTTTAAATCTCAGGATTGTTACTGAAACTGGACTAATGGACAGAAACTAACTCTGGCTACTCATTCACTTCAATTGATTCAGAGGAGAAAAACTTTAATCATCGAAAACTGACAGCACAGATTTCTGAGGTATTTTAGCTGATTGTGAATCTGCTTGTGTTCCCAGCCTGAGTAGAGCTTCAGCCTCAGCTGTGTTTGATCACTGTCACAGGTTGTAATTGAGTCCAGTGCAAAATGAGACCCTTGATGTCAAGATGAGCGTGACCCTCATGTGACAGTGTAGATTGGTCACATTAGTCTTATTCAATGTGCTGTTTGGACAGACTGATGATCATTCTTTAAAAAACTACTCACTGTGTGCCATAGAGAAGTCAAATCAAAGAATCTTGATATCTTGATATAAATCTTTTAGTATAAATTATAACATGAGCTTACCTAAATGTTTAGTGCTGAGGTTTTGATTTAACCCTTTGAATCCAATTTAGTTTGAATTTTCAAATGGTGTAAAATATTTTTTTAATATATGTTTTTCTCCACCTGACGAATAAATCCAATATTCACTCTCTTTACCTCTGTTTTGGTCTCATCAGCTGCTAAGGCATGTACAGTACGACCTAAGACTTTGGACACTAAAACAATTTTTGTTCTTGAAACTATGAAACTCCGTGCTTCAGCACATCGACTTTGAAATAAAAAATATAGCACAAAATGGCACAGTATTTTATTATTTTAATTTTTATTTATTCAGTTTTTTTATTTTTGCGTTGGTAAAAGTGGTACTTATTCTTACACTGTAAAACTGATCTAAGTGAAATTTCAGGAGACGTATAGAATGGTGAACACAAACTCCAAAAATGAAAGTTTGCCTCACTGCGACCTGTGGTCACACATAATGAAGAGGTTCATTTTGTCACAATAAACAATATGGAGACCTGTGTGGACTGGTGCTGTGTGACAGTAATACTTTTACTTTTTCCAGTAGCAGATAGTATAAAGACTTACTATTTCAAATCCAGTAATAAGTGCAAAAGGGTTAGAACCTGCAAATGACCACTTGTGGCTTTACTTTTAATAATAGTTACAATAGAAATATTGATTATTGTAGCTTTAAAGCTGCTATGAGAGAGAGAGGATTTAAAAATACAGAGCCTTTTCATTTCCTGGTCTACATTATTGCATAGAAACAAAGTGATGCAGTCATTATGTCCTTAACCTTTGACCTCCTCAGGATGCCCATGGAGGGACGATGCCAGCGTACTTCCGCTTCCTCACCATATTGGCCTTCCATGTGTTTCTTCAGGAGAAGGTACGCTAGCAGCTTGCACTGCTTTTATCAGCAAATGTTTCTCAAAGCAGATGAAGTAGCCCTGAAGGAAGATGTACATATGGCTTTAGATTAATGTGAATTGATTGAATTTGTTTATCTGGGCTTTAGATTGTTTTTTATTTTAAGTCAAGAAATCTACCTGTCAATAATTATAAAGGTTCATCCTCTGGGGATCATCGATGTTCTCAGAAGATAAGATATCATGGCAGTCTAGTCTGTCGTTCAGATGTCTGGCTCTGGATCAGTGTGTTTTATTAACACACTGATCAACCATTGTCGCAGCAAAAAGTTATATTAGTTTAATTACTAACCTGCTTTCAATTATAACGTTGCTGTTCTTTGTTCAGGTGGATTTAGCTGTAATTGAAGTTGGAATTGGTGGAGCATATGACTGCACCAATATTATAAGGTAAGCTTCTCTATTTAAAGGCAGAGAAAGAAGTCTGTAATAATATGTCTGGACTCTGGACTCTTATTAATAGCGGATTAATCCACGTGTGGTACTCTAGTGAGTATTTCTGGCAGCAGGATAGTGATTATGTGTTTGAGCCTAAATAAACTACAGCTTGTATTCATGGTAATGACGGCTCAGCAACCCAGTGCAACAGTGTGGCTCAGTCATGCGTGTCTAATAAGCAGCCATGCCTCTTGTTTTGTGGAAGCAGAGCACTGAACACTCACTGTCCTGCTGTCGCACATAGCTCAGGAAACTCAGCTCGTATTCAAACACTGTCATCCTTAAAGTAATGGTCCCAATGAAATGGGGGATAGAGCTGTTTTTAACAGCAGGGTATTATGATAACTTCCTAGTATTGGTTTACTATATAACAATACTGTGGACAGAGGTTCTCTACAAATGACCTTGAAATGTTAATGTGGACACAAACTGTTTTCAGTATATCTAAATTTAGATGGTTTAATGTCGTCATAGACTGTAATGTAATTGTTGGGTGATGGGTGCACGGAAGATTGCTGATATGTTTTCCTTTTTGTTTTTGAATAAGCAGAATAACAGGTTCATTCTGTGGCTCTAGCAATGTCTTGGGTTTTGTTTAGAGTTTGTTCAGAGTTCAGAGGCCTGTACTATACAAAGTTGTTCTATGTCGAAATTGTTCTGTGTTTAATCCCCTTTACATCTACTGGCACATGCATGATTGCTCAAATGACCATACTTGTAAAGGAACACTTCAAAAGCCTGATGCAATTATGCTATTTGATCTGCTGCAAATGCCCCCTTCAATACACAACACTTCCCTCTTGATCTTGGTATTGTCCAAGATGGCCTCCATCTTACATTGCATGCATCTCTCCACAACAGTCCTGAGTGAGTCCAGAC
>NW_019525659.1:1170406-1172052 GCF_002814215.2 Seriola lalandi dorsalis | reverse complement strand
GTGTTTAATCCCCTTTACATCTACTGGCACATGCATGATTGCTCAAATGACCATACTTGTAAAGGAACACTTCAAAAGCCTGATGCAATTATGCTATTTGATCTGCTGCAAATGCCCCCTTCAATACACAACACTTCCCTCTTGATCTTGGTATTGTCCAAGATGGCCTCCATCTTACATTGCATGCATCTCTCCACAACAGTCCTGAGTGAGTCCAGACTCCTGCCAAGCACAGACCCAGACTTTTTTACCAGCTTATCCAATCTCTTTGTGTTCATGTCTGACATGCTGCTGCCCCAGCAGACTGCAGTATAAAAGAGTACACTGGCCACTGACTGATAAAACATGTGCTGCATTTCACTGCAGACGTCAAAGGACCTGAGCCTCCTGAGAAAAAGAGCCGGCTCTGCCCCTTCAGGTAGATGGCATCTGTGTTCAGGACCAGTCCAGTTTACTGTCCAGGTGCACACCTAGGTATTTATAAGTGTGCACCACCTCAAAGTCCTTCCCTCGAATGTTGACTGGCTGAAGGGTGGGCCTAGACCTCCCAAAGTCCATGACCATCTCCTTGGTCTTGGAGGTGTTCAGAAGGAGGCAGTTCTTGTCGCTCCATTCACTGAAGGCCATCGTCAGATCCCTGTACTCCTCTTCCTGCCTGTTCCTGATACGCGCCACAATAGCTGTGTCATCCGAGTATTTGTGGATGTGGCAGGACTCAGAGTTCTTCCTTTGTGTACACTTTCTCTCCTTATTTTATCGCCAGTTGTACCATAAAGTTTAGGCTTTTATTACAACATCTATCAGGGTTGTAATAAAACCAGTGTTTTTTCCTGTCTGCTTTGTCTCAACAGTCAGCCGTGGGTTTGTGGCATTTCCTCTCTGGGTATAGACCACACACAGATTCTTGGAGACACCATTGAGAAGATCGCCTGGCAAAAAGGAGGCATCTTTAAGGTGTGTTTACATCAGAAAGTCATTGTGATTGGACTAATATTGGAAGTAATATGACAAAAGAAAGACTCAAAGGCTTCATGCCATAGTCTTCATCAGCAGATGGAAGTTGCTATATAGTAGTGGAGATAGGAAATGTGAAATGTGCAATTGAACATCTCGAGGAAAACTGAGCGAACTCCATTGTCTGATGAAGACAGTGTAAAGTGCTGAAAAAAAAGGAAGTAAGTGGACATTAAGTTGAGAGGGTTTTTTTTCGGTCAGAAGACATTGAAATCCATCCATCCATTCATTCCATCCATCCATCCATTTATCCATTTTCTTCCACTTATCTGGGGTTGGGTCACGGTGGCAGCAGGCTGAGCAGGGTTTTCCAGACGTTCCTCTCCAGCATCGCTTTCCAGCTCCTCCTGGGGGATCCTCAGGCGCGCCCAGGCCAGATGGGATATGTAACTCCCTCCAGCGACTTCTGGGTGTACCCAGGGTTCTCCTCCCAGTTGGATGTGCCTGGAAAACCTCCAAAGGAAGGTGCCTGGGATGCATCCTAATCAGATGCCCAAACCACTCAACATGAAGCAGCGGCTCTACTCAGAGCTCCTCACCTTGTCTCCAAGGCTGAGCCCAGACACCCTGCAGAGAACAGACACCGACACTACTTAAAGCTCATGACCCACAGGTGAGGGTTGGAACAAAGA
>NW_019525659.1:1169817-1170356 GCF_002814215.2 Seriola lalandi dorsalis | reverse complement strand
ATTTGTCAGATGTTCTCCATGATTCATTTCTGCAATAAGGACGTAGGGAGCAGCTACGAACCTGTTTTCACTTGTCCTGAATTTATTACCATTGTGGCAAAACATGTTACACCTGCTTTCAGGGACAGCCTAACTCTGGACTCACTATAGTCACTATAATGTGACTCAACATTAAAGGTCCATGTTTTACACTTTTCAGTTTAAAGTGTTGATCCATAAGAATATATATTTGTCGGTGAGGGTCGGTGAGCAAATCAGAAGAGAGGAGGCTGTGACTCTCTTCTGATTGGCTCACTGATTTCTGAGTAATCCAATAAAAATATAGCAGATTACAAGTAAACACTCAGAGACACCAAATCCTACAAGGTTGGATGGTGGGTCCAGGTGTGCGGGGCTTGGGGCATGGATGAGGGTGGTGACTGCTTTGTTGTGACATCACAAAGTTCCAGAAGTCCTGACGGCTGGTTTTAAGGCTCAGTTTCTGAATACAGGCTGTGTGCATTTCTCTGTGGACTGAGGCTTTGATACTTTCACAGTAT
>NW_019525659.1:1135133-1169767 GCF_002814215.2 Seriola lalandi dorsalis | reverse complement strand
TTTCTCTCCTTATTTTATCGCCAGTTGTACCATAAAGTTTAGGCTTTTATTACAACATCTATCAGGGTTGTAATAAAACCAGTGTTTTTTCCTGTCTGCTTTGTCTCAACAGTCAGCCGTGGGTTTGTGGCATTTCCTCTCTGGGTATAGACCACACACAGATTCTTGGAGACACCATTGAGAAGATCGCCTGGCAAAAAGGAGGCATCTTTAAGGTGTGTTTACATCAGAAAGTCATTGTGATTGGACTAATATTGGAAGTAATATGACAAAAGAAAGACTCAAAGGCTTCATGCCATAGTCTTCATCAGCAGATGGAAGTTGCTATATAGTAGTGGAGATAGGAAATGTGAAATGTGCAATTGAACATCTCGAGGAAAACTGAGCGAACTCCATTGTCTGATGAAGACAGTGTAAAGTGCTGAAAAAAAAGGAAGTAAGTGGACATTAAGTTGAGAGGGTTTTTTTTCGGTCAGAAGACATTGAAATCCATCCATCCATTCATTCCATCCATCCATCCATTTATCCATTTTCTTCCACTTATCTGGGGTTGGGTCACGGTGGCAGCAGGCTGAGCAGGGTTTTCCAGACGTTCCTCTCCAGCATCGCTTTCCAGCTCCTCCTGGGGGATCCTCAGGCGCGCCCAGGCCAGATGGGATATGTAACTCCCTCCAGCGACTTCTGGGTGTACCCAGGGTTCTCCTCCCAGTTGGATGTGCCTGGAAAACCTCCAAAGGAAGGTGCCTGGGATGCATCCTAATCAGATGCCCAAACCACTCAACATGAAGCAGCGGCTCTACTCAGAGCTCCTCACCTTGTCTCCAAGGCTGAGCCCAGACACCCTGCAGAGAACAGACACCGACACTACTTAAAGCTCATGACCCACAGGTGAGGGTTGGAACAAAGACTGACTGGTAGATCGAGAGCTTTGCCTTCCAGGTCAGCTCCCTCTTCATCACAACGATCAGGTGTCCTGCTGGCGCCACAGCGATCCATCTGTCATTCTCCTGCCCCATCTTACCCTCACTTGTGAACAAGACCCCCAGATACTTTTAACTCCTTCACTTGGAAGCAGTTCAAAGAGTTCAAGTACATTGAAGTCCTTTAAAAGTAACCTGCTCATTGCTGGTTTGGTTGTTCTGGCGCAAAACACTCTGCACACAACACTGACACGTTGAAGATTAGACTATAGTGTGTACAGTGTGTATAGGAAGCAAATCTTATCATTAGAAGTCAGAGGAAAAATTCTCCCAAAAGGAAAAATAAATTCACTTTTTTACATGAAACCCAACAGACATATTACCAAAGTAATCAAAGGTACATCGTTCATGTTAGTTTATGTTCACATTCCCCTTTTTATCATTTTGTGTGATGGATATTCTGAAGGCATCTTAATGATGTGGGTCTGATAAAGGATGCCGCTCCAGTAGTCGTGGTTTACAGGCCCAACAAACGACACTATCGTCTGAGACCTGTTGCAGAAGACAGTTACCCCCATCGCTGAGCAGCTCTTGAAGGATGGAATCATTGTTCCACGTCTGACATCTGCACACAGTACTCCACTTCTTCCAGTGAGGAAAGCTGATGTTAAATCCTAAACAGGATGTTTTAGCTCGAGTGGCGGTTGTTCCCAATGCAGCTACAGTTTTGTCTTTCGTCCCCGGCAGAACAAACTGGTTCACTGTGAACCTGTGAAGGGACAAAATACAAGTGGACCCGCTGTCCACAAAGATTTTCTGAATCACCAGCTGTTTATTCAGCTGCGTTGCAGGGAAGTTTGACTGGTTTTCTCAAAGTGAGTTTTTGATTCAGTATGTGTTCTTCATCTGAAGGAAATATCATCCTTGTCACTGGATGTTAATCATGTGCATGTGTTTTCTTCAGCCAGGGGTTCCTGCCTTCACAACCAAACAGCCAGAACATGCAATGACTGTGCTCAAAGAGAGAGCCAAAGACATAGGAGTAAGTGACCACCAAGACTAACAGTGTTTTCAGTCTGTTGACAATTTGTCCCTAGCTGCTCAGTTGTATGTAATACAATCTAACCTGCGGCTGTTGTCATAGTGTCCTCTGTGGGTGTGTCCAGACCTAGAGGACTATCAGGGAGACTGTGGACCTCTGCGTCTGGGCCTGGCAGGACTGCACCAGCACTCCAACGCCGCCCTGGCTCTCCAGCTGACTCACGTCTGGCTGCAGAAAAGATGTCTACCAGGTTGGACTGGATGTCACTAACATTTGAATTGTGTGTCAATGACTAGAAAAAAAACTAATTCAGAAATCTATATAAAGATTTTCTCCATAAGAGAAAAGCTGTTTCTTCACACAGTTGACCAGGCACATCTTTTTAGTTTGGCAGGTTACTTCTTTGTACTTCTGTAATCTAATTGTCAGACTCTTGTTATTAAGCTGGAACAGAACCAGACAACTTGGATGTCTGCACATGGTTTTGTTTCTTTACCAGGGATCACACAGATTTACATCATCACATACAGATAAGTGCAACAGATGACATGTACATGACGTCCACTGAAGCTAATTTGCTAAGTTTAAATAGCCAGACGAATGAGTTGAAAAAACCAACACGGTGATCTTTTTTTTTCTTCTTCTTTATTTCTTTAAATCCAGAGCTGATTTCAGGTTAGAAGCAGACTAAACTTGGTTAATGCGACCACAAATTAACATGTTGGCCTGAGTAACCAAAGTAAAAGTCACTACAATAATCTTACTAGTAACATTTAGGTTACAGTCTGAACTGAATGCTGTCTTCATGATGGAAAGACTACCGCAGCCCAAGGTTGAATACACAGACAAAAAGAAATGCACATCCTCTGCCACTGTCATTAGAGCACTCTTAAAGGAGCTACTTGTATGTTTTTCTTTTGCTAAATAGCTAACGTTAACATTAGCAACTGTTTACTTACCAGTCTAGAAGAAATGTTGTGAGTTCAGCATCAAACTTCATTCCTTTACTCACCAACAGCTGTCTCCAGAGGTGAAAACCAACACCGATGTCAACACTTGTCTCTATCACATCTTTTATTCTATGGAAGTTAGCATGCTAACCAGCTAGCTCCAGCTGGTGTCGTCACTTTCCCATAGCGACTCACTGTAGCCTTCAGTTTGTCCTGAAGATGCAGTTGCTCAGAGGACGTATTATAACTTCCTGTATTATAAAGACAAAGATGGCTGAAGCTCAAATCGAAAAAATCAGTTTTAATAAAGCCACAAAACATTGTGAATAAGGTGTCGAGATTCATCATCAGATCACGACACAGTGTCAAAAAAGTAGGTTAAAAAACAACTTTTCCAACCACAATAACAACCAGGTGCTAAATATGGTGCAAGAATTCTAAATTCAAATTTATTTATAGAGGATGTTTAAAAAACAAACAGCTGACCATAGTGCTGCACAACATCAAGAAAAAATACAATCAACACGGAAGCTCAAACAACAAACAACAAAACAAGCAAGCGAACCAAATGAGGGAGACGGCTCAACTTGCGAAGGAGTCGATGGATGGAGCAGATCTGATTTCTGATAAATGTCTCATCATGTCTGAATAAAGTTGTATCAGACACCTGTGACGAAACACCATCACTTGAACAGGTGGAAGAAGAAAACAGTTTTATGTATTCCTCCCTCTCTCTGTTTTCACTACAACCCGTCCTCTCTCAACAGATAAAAGTTTTCCCTCCACCACTGCTGAGAACACGGGTTCGCTTCAGGCAAAGTCATTCAAACCCAGTCCCATCATGGTGAAAGGTGAGTCACAACAAAGTGTAGACAAACTCATTCAACACTAGAGTGTGAAATCAAAATGTGTAAAAAACATCCACATTCTGAGTACATATGCCTCCATAAACATCAGCTGACAATAATGTGTGTGTTTGTCTTAAAATATGTTCACATCTTCATCTAACTTCAGATAGTAAAATATTGATTATTAGTTCAATTCAAAGGTTCTCTTCCTTTTTCTTGCCACTGGAGAAATGTCATCTCCTCTCTGTGTCGCACCAAAATAATGATTCAAATACACAGTAAATGAAATATTTACCAGTTCACCCAGCGTGATCCTGTGTTTGGTCGCAGGCCTGGCAGACACAGAGTGGCCTGGGAGGAACCAGACTCTGAGACACGGTGCAGTCACCTACTTCCTGGATGGAGCTCACACGATGCGCAGCATGCAGGCCTGTGTGCAGTGGTTCAGAGAGACCGCAGCGCAGCATGAGAGGAATGCAACGTGAGTGTCAGTTTGTGTGTGGTGCTGTTATTACACCTGCTGACTTCATATAAGTTCACCATGTCTGTTTAATATCTGTCATATTTACATTTTATTAATGAATTTTGTTTTAGCATTACAAGTTAGACATGAATATTAACAGTAACTATCACCACAGCTTTTATTTTGAAAGGGTCCAAAGGGTTGAAAGGGTTATTTTGAAATTAGCTGTAAACTGATGCTCTTTGCTTTGATGTTTGATGTTTGTGTTGCAGCGGCTCTGTGGCCAGAGTTTTACTGTTCAATGCTACAGGAGAGAGAGACTCAGCAGCCATGCTCAAACTACTGGTGGTGAGTACAGCTGCTGAGAGTCATGGTCTTTATAGCTGTGGAGCAGGAAGATGTGGCAGAGAAGATGTGGATACTGTATCTCAGATGTTTGTTTTTAATTTCATCCAATGTACTATTTGGACGGGACTGCAACAGAGGGGCCAGCCCTATGATCAGGAATGTGACTGACTGACTGACTGATCCACTGATCGATTGATTCCAATCATATTTCCAGAACTGGTCAGCCAGTTGGAGTTTCTGGTAAAAACAGGTTCTATTTGTTGGATGGTTACAGCTACAGTGTTGACAACTTAGCTCATTATCTCTAGATTGAGAGACTTTGTTTAAAATAGACTGGGTATAAACCTGGTTCAGGTCTGGACCATGTATGGATGCCAACCGGGGGCTCAGGGCTACACCTCGTTACCTCCTTTAAGTCTGTCTCTTCTAACTTTCTCTCTGAGTGACCATGCTACAGTAAATCCAGCTGAAATCACAGCTCAGTCTTTGTCTTTCACTTATGTTTGGTGATTTTGTCAGACGACGCCACAGTTGTTATAAAATCAGGATGTGACCAGATGTCCAGACGGATACTAGGTTTTGACCTAGTCTTGTTTTCATATCACATTGTTGTTTTTTGCTGTTGGGAATATTAATGATCTCACACATAAAATTATCCATAAATATTAAAGGGGACATATTATGCTTTTCTGAATTTTCCATTACTTACAGTGTGTTATATTGGTCAGCTTCAGAGTCCACCCTCTGAAGCTGAGTCCTGAACCAAAAGATGGCCTTAAAGAGCCCTGAGCTCTAACACATTGTGAATGGAGTATAATATAAAATGTACATAAGAAGAAAAATGTTTTTGCAGATTAAGTGAGGATTTTAAAAAATGTGGATCAAACACTTGTTTGTGATTGACCGTCCTTGCTCAGAGCATACCTGGATTAATAATGTGATCACTTGATTATCTTCAGTGTTTGATAAATGTCACTGTTGCTGTTTGGAGACACATTTCAGCTCTTGTTAAATCCATTTTCTTCTCTCATCCTGTTTCTCTTCAGCCGTGTCAGTTTGACTTCGTCGTGTTCTGCCCAAACATCACTGAAGCCATCGCCTCCTGTAACGCAGGTGAGACTCTCAGCCTGTTGGCTCAGTTGTGTTCTGTCCAACTAACGGGACTGAAGTACTGGACCAGTGGTTTTACATTTTTCAGCAACAACTACAAATGAGGCAAAAGTTTTTAGATTGACAGCAGTTGATTTAATTATTCACAGTGGCTTCAGAACGTTTCCAGACCCCTTGACTTTTCTGTGTTTTAATTTCCCCCATCAATCTACACTCATAGCTCAAATGACCAAGTGAAATGTGGTCTTACAAGTTTTATTAAAAATCTAAAACTCAAAGGTCATCAGATCCTTAATTCAGTCATTTGTAGAAGTCCTTTGCAGGGTGTCTGGGCTCAGCCTTACTGTACATTCAGACCGAAAGTGGCGAGAGTGAAAACAATGGCTCTGGCTGCCTGTTGAAGGATGCTGTTGAAGTTTGTGGGCGCTCTGACATAGATGACCTAGATGCTAGCAATTTGCATGTTATGGTGCCAGTTAGCATTCAATCCCCTCCTGTTTTCACATTCCTATATTAGAGGCTACACGTCACTAACTCACCTGGAAGACCTACAGTGTCAATCATCAAAACCTCCTCCATTGTGCCTGGGAACAAAGGTTGATAGGAACAAAAGTATACATGGTGGTGTTCTCTAGAGTGGAGCACTTCTACATTCTGATTGGTTCCCGCTGAACTGTGTCATAGCTCATTACCATAAAGTTGCCTGGAGTCCACACCGCTCAAGATGCACTGCCAGCAGGAATGCTGCTGCGCTCCACCATGACACGCTGACTTTCATAGAAAATAAATGACTTCCTGTCACTTTGATGCTCTCGCCGCTTTAAGTCTGAACATACAGTTGGAGATAGAGTGAAGAGCTCTGACATCTGGAGTAGAGTCGCTGCTCCTTCACGTTGAAATGAGACAGTTGAGGTGGTTGAGGACTCTGGTCAGGATCCCTCCTGGTTTCTTTTCTGACACCCAGGGAAAAAACACAGATTAGCTTTTCTCCAGCAGCAACAAATCTGGAGTCTCTCTTCTCTCTTTCTTATTTCTGTAGTTCCAACAGGAAGTAGAAGTAGTAGAAGAAGAAGAGGTGGAGAGAGTAGAGATGGCAGTAGAGGGTTAGTGATGGTGCTCTTGATGCTGTCAGAGAGCACAGGGTTTGATTCAGGCCTAATGTTACCAAACCTGGTGAACTCTCAGTGAACCCAGGGAGCTGCACACAGCTTTTGTCTTTTAAAATGTTTGTTATAAGATAGAAAATAAATGAGCTCATGTCCCAAAATGTTGACGTATTAATTTACTTAGATTTGGAAATGGTCCAAACTCTCAGTCTCTGTGATGCTGTTTTATTAAACAAGTGTCATTCCCTCTCAGACCAGCAGAACTTTAACGTCTCGGTGGAGAACATGTTGACTCGCTGCCTGGACAACGAGAGGAGCTGGTATCTCCATCACAGCAGGAGGGACAACACAGTTTCCCAGCTGCTGATCCAGGACACCCTGCCCATGGTCCCTGAGAAGACGGCAGACACCCTGGTGTTCCCCTGCATCCTGAGCGCCCTCCAGTGGATCACGCAGGGCAGGGATCCGGTGCTGGGAGACCCAGCTAATAGAGTCTTCACAGTGAAACCCAGTATCACAGCCAAAGCTGCTCCGCTCTGCGACGCAGCCGAGATCCACATCCTCATCACGGGGAGCCTCCACCTGGTGGGAGGGGCTCTCAAACACCTCGACCCGGCTTCCTCCAAGTGACAGGATCATGTGACATCAGTGGATTCAGACAGTTTGAAATTATTATGGGTGCTATGCTTGTATGAATTTGCCCTCATGGAAGAAAGATAATTGTTGTGTAGATGAAGTTTTTGACTTGAGGCGTTTACCTGAGCAGATTAGCTGCACCCAGGTGTTGCTGTTGTCTTGACGCTGGCTCTTAACGGTCAGCTGGTTTGGACCAGGGCAGCTCCAGACCTTCACATAGAGCCTTACTGTCTTCAGTCTCACCTGAAGCCAAATGTGTTTACATGAATTACACAGGAACAGTGATGTATACCACAACATGAGAACTGGAACTGTGTGTGTGTGTGTGTGTGTGTGTGTGTGTGTGTGTGTGTGTGTGTGTGTGTGTGTGTGTGTGTGTCTCTGTGTGTGTGTCTCTGTGTGTGTGCCTGTGTGTGTGTGGTATAATGGTTACTACATTACATTACATTTATACAAACACCACAGGCCAATAGCCACCAAAAAGTGCTACACAGTTTTTACATATGTGTGAAACACATTCACTATTACCTTCCACATGTTAATTTGAATGAAATCATTTCGCACGGTTTCTGCTTTTACTTTGTCAATTTTTTGACCACGTGCTTCACACACACACGACTCTGCTGTTTGTTTTAGACGTGTAAATATTCTAACACTAGTGTCGACATCAGGTGGATTCATTTAACTGACACATCAAACACAGTGTAATGTTTTACACTGGATTATATTTAAGTGATCCTTAATTTAAACGTGCATCATCAGACAGTAATGTGTGTAGGTGTTGTATGTATGTATAATGATGAAAGATGTCGGTGTAAGTAGTGAATAT
Organism: Seriola lalandi dorsalis; assembly: GCF_002814215.2. Taxonomy (NCBI): domain Eukaryota; kingdom Metazoa; phylum Chordata; class Actinopteri; order Carangiformes; family Carangidae; genus Seriola; species Seriola lalandi. Next base: position 1,161,515 of record NW_019525659.1, on the reverse strand, counting down.
GAGTCAATTAAAAAATAGAGATATGGAAATTGTTGTGAATATTTCATGTATTCTCTTGGATGATGGATCATCACACACAACATCACCTCATTATAAAACATGTTTTATACTGAGTTCAATTTACAGTCAAGGCTTTAAAGCAGCTGTAAACTGTGTCACTGAGTTTTTAACTTGGTTTATTAGAGATTTAATCACATGATCCATTTAAAGATGAACTGGGAATAAAAACCAGCCAGGGATCTATGACTCAGACCTACGGTGGCCCTGAGAGCTCACTGCACTACAACATAAGAAAACATGCAAACAGAAAAAACAGCTTCATCAATTTGACAACACATCAGATGAATCCAAAATCCAAATCCAAAATAATGACTTAGAATTTCAGTTCAAGTCATAAATTAAGGATTTACATCAGATCTATCAAATTTGTGAAACCATAATTTGCAATAAATACAAAAAAAGTCTCAAACACTTGATATTACTGCTGCTGCTACAGCAACAGTGAGGACTACCCCTAGTATTATTACTGGTGCCATGTCATATCGTATGAGTGGGAGTGGGAGGAGCTGTGGGTGGTAACAGGGCTCCAGCGGCTCATTAACTCGGGCCCTTTGGGAGGTTGATGCCAAGAAAAGATCAAATAAACGACAAACATCTGGAGAAATTAGTTTGTTTTCTTAATATATGTTTTAATTATTCACACCATTTAAAAGCAGATAAATGTTTCCAGCGAGTAGAGAGGGACAAGATGAGGAAGTGACAGTGAGAGAGGACAAGACAAGCTGTCAAACATGATATTGCATTCGTGATTATAACAAACACCAACAATGATCAATAGACTCTGTTAGTTGACTTCAATGATGTTGGACAGGTGTTACTTTGGTTGGCAACAGAAACAAATAAGAAGTTCTCAGAGAAAGGCACATCAGTAGAGAAGGTCCTGAGCCACTGACTGGTTTAATGTTGGCTCTTCATATATGATACAAATAAAAATCATACAATAAAAAAGATCAACAAAATACTAATAATAGGCCTGGATGTGACAAGTGACAACCAGAAACACAACAGCATTAAAATAACTCTATATTAAACTTATATACATGAGAGAATAGTCTTAATACAGGGAAGTTGCTCTGCTCTTCAGAATCCAGCTACAAAGATTTTGTGTACATGATGAGATTAGCTCACATTAGTTTTTTTTGACCATGCATACATAGAGTGGCATTCGGTGCAGGACGGTGACCCGGCTGGTTCTAGCTGTGGAAGAGGCGGATCCGCTGGGAGATGTGGCCGCGACACAGAGGGCAGTTCTGCAGAGCGTCGCTGCACACCTGACAACAGCACACGTGACCGCAGGGCAGGAAGATGACCTGAGACTGGAGAGAGGGAGAGGCTCTGACGTTCATATCTACACATCATGAATAATGATCGATTACACAGAAAGAGTTCTGGAGGAACTGTAATACTTGTGAAGAGTTTACACCATTAGACGGCAGCTAGAACATAATCAATTTAAGAAATTGATTGATAAAAATGAAACTGGAATTTACTGAACTGGCCCTGTCACATATTATATATTATATCATAAATACATATTTTAACTGATTTACTGAACTCACATCAGACATTTTATGTCCAATATTTCAGAGGTCTGTCAATCAAGCAACAGAACCATTGGAACTTCCTGTCAGAACTTCCTTGTGCGTGATGATGTATTTCAGCACCCTGCTCTGTGCACTGTACAGTGCAGCCTGATGTGAATGTTTGTGTCTGTCATTCACCCTCAACATGGATAAAAGTATAACAACATTCTTCAGGGTGAAGGTGCATCATTCAGATTAAAGGATCTGAACATTATAACTAAATGTGGGACTGTCAGTCCCATATTGTAAGATTAAAAAAATCTGATTACGTAAATAATCTGGCGGGTCAGATATTGCTGCTGGCGGGCCAGTTGCCGCCCACACTGGTTTAGAGTGAGGTACCTCTTTTCAGCCTTTAACAGTGTGTGTTTGTTTTAACTGACCGGTACATGATGTGTGTGGATTGACACGTGGTGCAGCCACCAGAAATCAGAGTCTGCTCCCTGCGGAGTCGATGCATCTTCAAAATAACTCTTTTTTGGCCACTAGGGGTTTCTCTGTGTGCAGCCTACAGCTAGCATCTACTTACAGTCTGCATGTGAGGCACTTAGTGTACATCTCTGAACTGAAGCCACAGATAATAACCTGGGTTACAGTCTCCCCTTCTAAACTGCATACACATCGGTCAGAGGCCGTGCCACCCAACCACTGTGAAAATGCTATTGTCAACAATGGAGTCAGTCACGTAACAGGACAGGATGGGACCCTCTAGTTGGAATTGAGCCTTTTTCCAGCCTAAACAGTGAATATTTTTTGTATTGTGAATGTTTTGGCAAATTGGCCACATTGAGATTCATGATGAAAGCCTATTGGCAGGTCCTGTTTCCAGTGTAAACATGGATGTAAAGACAACAGATGTAGTCTACTTGACTGAACAAATGAGGTTATATTTCTATGTTTATATCTGTGTTAAATGGCCTGGTGAAGACAGTTTGGCCAGCTGCTGTCTGTGCTGCTGAAAATAAATGAAGTGTATTTATATTGTGTACTAACTGTATTAAAGTCTGTTATACACCAGTGACACCTCAGCACTGGTGTAAAGTTCAGGTGTCACAGTCCTGGACCAGACATGTTAGCATCACTGAGCGTAGTGTTTTAATACTGACACTGAAGGTTTTACTTACCCCGGTCTCCATGCAGACCACACACTCAGAGCTGCCTGGTCCCTCCACAGGGCTGGGGGCTGAGGGGGTGACAGGGGTCCCCGGGGTGAGTGGGGGGCTGGGCATCTGGATAGTCGATGTACTGGGAAGGGATGGAGGAGAAGATGGGGGCGGAGCCGAGGGGGTGACTTCTGCTGCCTCCTCCTGCTGCACCGCCTCACAGGCTCCTGGTGAACAACACCATCAGTGGACAGCAAATGTTACACAGGTGACTCTGATCACCTGCAGGCTGATACGTCAACAGGCTGATTTTAAAGGCTGATTTCAGCTGATTGCAGATAATTCAGTATCTACATTAATGATGGCTGATAAGTAAAGAGTAATGGAAAGCTAAAGACTTTATTACCAGTGTTGCTACTTTGTCAGCCAGAGAGCACTGAGACTCCAACACCTCATTCACTGCGGCAGAGGATCTACAGTCTTCATGGTAAGATGCTAATTTTTCTTTTAGTTCAGTCCCTTTCTTATACCCATCAGGCTACAACCTGCTCACACATGAACAGTTAACTGTCTAATATATAATAAAGCAGGATGTGTGTGATGTTCAGCTGCAGCACCAGCCAAATGTTTGTTAATGTTGCTGCACCCACCTGTCCTGCTGTAATATAAAATTCGATATATAGATGTAAGTGTAGTTTATCTGATTCTGAAAACGGTATCTCAGCTTTAACCAACCCTCAACTGAGCTCCGTCCGGTTATCATCGACAATGTGGAACCACTGGCGTTGCAGGCTGTATGTAAATAACGACTTTAAGCAGCAACGGTTGAAGTGATATGCATTCCAACGTGTTGCCATAGTAATGGAAATCAAAGATCTCTAAGCAACATTTGACTCTAACAACAGCTACTTCACTTCTTCAGGAAACTGAGGTCGCTCTGAACGTTGCTACAATATGTCTCTTAAATGAGCCGAGAGCTGCTGATCTTTGCTTTAGAGACAGTTTAATATCAGATGAGGAGTTTGTTTAAATCTCTCTGTTACTTCAGCACCACGGACAGCGTCATGGTTTCATCAACACACAGCACAGTGAGGTTGTGAGCTGCAGAGGGAGGATGGAGGTTTACAACAGTTTGTGCTACATGTCTATGAATAAACAGGAAAAATCAGTCAAGTCAGCAGGTATCTTCAACAAATAAAATCATAATCCATAAAACTACTAACGGTGTCATTGAAATATGACAGAAACGTACTGATTCTTTAACGTGTCACAGGGTACGGCAAACTAGTCTTTCTCCTGTAGTAGACAGTCGTGCTGCAATGGTAGGAAGTGTAACCATAGAATCTATGACATCGCATCACGCCGTGGCCGTCACTTCAGCCGTCACTGCTTAAAGTCCCTACTGTCTGAGTATTGTGTAATGTCTTTTGTTTTGATTTTATCTTACGTGGATTTCTTTTTGTTTGTCACTGTTTTCTTCCCATGAACCCCCCATGCGCTGTGTCCTTAATAAAGATTGTATGAATGTACCTTGAGGTTGGTGTCCCTGAGCCCAGGCCAGGAGAGACCTCTGGATTCCCACTTCATTGATGCCGAGCTGAAAACAGAGGAATGAAGCCGATGATTATTCTGCTCATTCACTGAGCGATAATCCTGCATTCATTTAACACAACACTGACCGAGTCACTTTCTGAGTTTATGTGGAAACTTATTAGCTACTTATTCATGCATCAGTTGTAAAGTAAAGAAGACTGTAAAAGGTTTTCAGTGAGAACATCAGGCTGCTGAAGCAAAACAACGAGCTCAAAGTAGCAAGAAAACTTGGGGAACATGAGGGTGAAGGAAACTGCAGCTAGGTGATAATTCTGGTCATGTGATCCACTATTAATTAATAAATATTGATTATAGCCACTTTACATTAACAGCTTCTAGCTACTGAGTCTTATGTGAGTCATGATATTGCACACGGACCTTCTTGAGGTCAGAGAAGGTCATGTGGCGAAGGGCCTCAGCCGTCACTCGATGATGAGCCAGGACGGGCAGGTAGTGCTGAGCCGACAGTTTACACAGCAGGCTGACTAACTCCTTCTCAATGTCCGCCTCCTGCAACGGCGTCACAGCTTTAGAACAACACATTCAATCTCCAGATGTGTGTGTGTGTGTGTGTGTGTGTGTGTGTGTGTGCCCTGCTCTGTACCTGCACGCGCAGCGACACGGGCTTGGCGTCCAGCAGCCTCTGATACTGGATCATCCAGTAGTTCTGCTGGTTGGACTCAGACTTCCGCTCGATCTCAGCCTGGAAAACACACAATGATTCCTGCTCATTTCACCCAGAGAGACGGAGACAACATGGGAGGTAAATGTGTCAGTGTGTGGATGTGAACATGGAATAAAAGCAGCCAAACGTGATCAACTGATGAGGAGATGGAGGGAAGCATGAGGTGATGACATTTACCTGACTCTGACAAAGTGAAGCTGTGACTATCTCAAACAGACTAAACAGACTAAACAGACCAGACAACAGAAAGACCTAAGACTACTTCCTGTTCTTCCATTTTGAGCTCAGTCTCTGACCCGACCAATGATGACTTTACATTCAGTCTGCTGGTTTGACTCGACAGCGTCTGTCTGACAGAGCAAGTGTTGATCAGCGAGTGTCATCTTGAAATGAATCTGCCATTGAGGGAAGTGACTGTTTTGTTGTGACATCACAAAGTTCCAGAAGTCCTGACGGCTGGTTTTAAGGCTCAGTTTCTGAATACAGGCTGTGTGCATTTCTCTGTGGACTGAGGCTTTGATACTTTCACAGTATTAATATAGAAGCTAGACCTGATCTATAATCACACTACACATGGACAGAGACCTTTAGACTATATGGACCTTTAAATGTAAATTAAGCCAACTACCAAAGGCAGTGGTGTCATGTTATGTGCTAGCGTCTCACAACAACAGGACAGCTACATGTCGTCTGTTTGGGACATGTAGTTGTTGTTAAAATGCACAGCGTCTTTTTGTAGAAGATGTTTTGTGCTTGAATAAACTTTATTTTGCTGTCGACAGCTTCATTTGCTTTGTGTGCAGAGGTTCCATTTTCTTTACAACTTTATTTAAATGCTTGTGTAAACACAGTCTGGTACAACACAACCACTGAGGCCTCAACGTTACAGAATAAAATCACCTTTCTGTAACAGTTCTGACAAACCTGAACATTAGGACCATGTGACCTGTTGTTTCTTTTTCTTTTCTCTGGGAACGTTCTGGTTGACTCATGGATGACTCAGGAGTTAGAGAACACTGGATTTGCTAATGTTGTTTCATCTTTCCAGACTTCATTGTTTCTCTTCTTTCATGTCTGGATGGAAATCAGTTTGATAAAGTTTGACTGAAATGTTAATGTCAAACCTGACTAAAACTAAAAAGGGTGAGTTTGACTAAATATGACTGAAACTAACATGGACTTCTAACTAGAATCAGCTCCTGGTGGTTGTCTGCCTCCTCCACTCAGACTAGCTTCAGATTACATCCCTGTTTGTCAAAGAAAATATGAACCATTGGTGTGAAATTCTGTCATAATTTCTGTGAAGTCTTGAGTTATGGATAAAAAGTGTTTTAAAAGGTCACCATGACCTTGACCTTTGACCGCCAAAATCTAACCAGTTCCACCTTGAGTCCAGGTGAGATATCATGTCAAAGAGAATGGGATGGACGGACTGGCTGTCGTTGGCATGGAGGCATAAAAAAACAGCAGCTGACAAAATGAACACTGCATGGACCTTTATCGTGTTTCAAATAGTTTGAGAAAGAATATGAGTAGTCACTAAGTCATTAGTGGTAGAAAGTATTGTAGCCATTGATTATACATAATATTCCTGATGTCAGTGTCAAACACACGTGTGTGTGTGTTGGTCCACAGCAGCGACACTGAGGTCCCAGCAGCCGGTCACTCACCAGAATCTGCCGCAGCTCCTGCTCCCTCTGGTCCCTCTGCTTCAGCAGCTGCTGCAACAAATCACTCAAAGCTGTGCGCTGGTCCACGAGAACCTCCTGCGCACTCAACACACACCATCACGTCAGGCAGAGTTACAACACACACTCATTAGTAAATACTGACAAAAGCCAAAAAAAAGACACTAGCCTGCCTCTGATAATCACTATCACTCTATCCAAATAATGTTAAACCCCTTTACTGCTCATTATTTTCATGAACATCAGCATGAACAATGATAAATTGTTGCCATGGAGCAATGAAAGGGGAAATAACCAAAATAAATTATGTGGTAATAAACAACGAGAAGAAAGAAAACATAATGTGTAAATGTGGGAAGACAAAGGAAGACGGTGGTGACACCCACCTGCAGGTTCTCAGCATTAAGATTGCGTCTTTTAATCTCCAGTTTAGTCAGCTGCATTAATTCACCCTCTATGAGCTTGATCTGGGGACAGTGGAGAAGCAAACATGAAGCAAACATGAAGGTAAGCAGGGAGCAAGGACATGCTGCGGATGAACAGGATAAAAACACGGATGAAATGATCCATCAAATGTCAGCAGAACTCAGTGTGTATGTCCAGGACACAGCACAGGATGTTTCCAGTGAGTTTAGTCAGCTTGAGTTGTGAACATATATGTCATAGGCCTCATCCACTCGTACCAATCAACATAGCACTTCAGATTTTGTTTAATAAAATTTCCAATCCAATTCTGGTGAGATTCTGTCCACCGGGTTTTGAGGTACAGATTTTTACATTTGTGGCCCCTGTGGGTCAGAATCAAAATTCTTTGGTCCTTTCCAATCATGGCCTGGGGACATGTAGCAAGATTTATGATGATTGGACAAATGGTTCATGAGTTATGAACAATATTCACTAAGCCCCGCCCTTTACAAAGATATTTTGGTTCATGGCGACCAATTTCAATTCATTTTACTGTTTTTCACATTATGCAAATTAGCCAAATATCCATCAAGGTGGCCTTAATTATCACAGAGGCTTTTTGTAGAGAATATTAACCTGTAGGTTTGTTCCAGCTCACTGCAAATCTCAAATGATGAGAGCATGGTGACAGATATTGATTGAACAGCTCTCTCAGATACCCTACACCCTCTCTCTCTCTCTCTCTCTCTCTCTCTCTCTCTCTCTCTCTCTCTCTCTCTCTCTCTCTCTCTCTCAGCAGGGGTTAAAATAACATAAGAGTGTAACATCTACTGGGAATTGGTTCTGACCCAAGCAAGCTATGCTAACTAGCTTTCCACTTTCAATATCATAATTGAAGTCTGTCACAATTTAAAATGTAACATGAGCAACAGAGAAACACAAAGCAGAACATGAAACATGATGCTGACCAAAAGCTAAACCAGGATATCTTGCAAACTATGAGAGCATGTTGAAGTTGTTCAGCTAGACTTAGACCGAGCTGAGACTCGTGACAGATCTGACCCTCACCCCACCCGTCTCCACCCATCTGCACAGACCTGGTTGCGGATGTAGCCGTGTACGGCGTCTTTCTGCAGCTGCAGAGCCTGGAACGCTGCTTTCTGCATCTCCTCCTGCAGAGGTCAGATTACATGACAGGTGACTGAGTCTGTGGCTGAAACCAGGTGACACTCACTGATTCCACCACGCTCTCATTATAAAACTGACACCAAGGAGGGAAAGATCAGACAGGTATAGAACACCACGTACCTCCTGCAGGATGTGAGCTATGGCTTTAGATTTGTCCAGAGCTTGGAGGGAAAGCATCTTATCAAACTTCCTGTCCAAGTTCTCTATACTGTTACAGAACAAGGGAAGAGACAACAACATGTTTCTCAAAGTCCACAGATAATTGCAGCGTCACCATGTCTCTGCTCAGATCTGGTGTGTGTGTCTGTGTGTGTGAGTGAGTGTGTGTTTAACCTCCTGTAGGCCTCAGAGACCAGGCTCTGTCTGCGACAGTCACTGGCCTCCTGGAGGAGGCTCATGGCGCAGCTGTCTGACAGCATCTTCTGCATGGCCGCTACGAGCACACAGAGGGAGGAGAGAGGAGGGAACACAAGGTGAGTCCACACACAGGAAGATGAGGAATGAAAAGATAAAATCAAAGGCAGAGTTTGACCCACACGGGATTTTTCAGGCAGATACCAATAGCCATATGTGATCAAAAAAGGATTCAATCTGACCATTAATGTGTCTAATAAATTACAGTTTTCTTTCATAATCGTGAAAATTCTGTGTATTTCAAGTCAGTCTTGAAAATGAGATAAATGTTCAACAGCCACAAAGACTCAAAATTTAGAGAAAAATATTTTTTTACACTGAAAAAAATCTATATTTCCTTAAAAAATAAATACTGGCGCTTTTTCTTAATTCTTTTGCTAGTTTTGTTAAATATACAATGACTCAGCAGCACGAGAGAGTCCATGTCTGGGTTAATGTCCAAACCAATGATTGTGAGAAAAAACAACAGCAGATACAAAGTCAGGGCCGTTTGTGACATTGTTGGTCTATACAGTTACTGGAGTCTGGTTCACATGTCTTTGTATTGAACACAGAAATAGACAGACCTCAGAAAATATGAATATGATATGAAAATACACTCAACATGCCAGTCAAAACAGAATTTTTGGAAAGTTATTAAATAAAAAAAAAATGATGATATGATTTTTGTTGGTCTTGTACCAAACAAACACGTTCATTTACATCTGGAGAATATGATCTGTAGGACAGAATGTCTCTGTAGCACCACAACACTTATGGTGTTAACAATGTACAACAATGTGACACAGTTTACCTTCATTAAAAAAATCCCAGCTCCTGCATTTGGATATTGCACTTGGCCATGTTGCAATTTGAATTATATTTTGAGTAATTGTGCAGCCCTGATTTCTCCATGAAATCATCCAAAATGATCAATTCTATCAATAACTGAACATTACAAACTGGACTGCTGCATTAGTTTTTGCTGGGTCGACTGAGTGTATGAAGAGAATATATCAAATCTCTGACAACACTGATGTCTTTTTGTGTGTGGACAAACTAATTAAACAACCGCTGCAAACATCATCAGCTTCAGCTCCATCAGCTGATCTTTACCTGCCACCTCCCGTTTCCTCAGTGAATTGGCCTCTTCCTGTGTGATGGCGGTCAGATGCTCCGTATGGATCCTGTGGGGAAAGTCAACAACAGGTTATAGTAATGGTCTGCTGACTTTTACCAGTAATCAAAACAAGACATAAAATGAACATAAAAGCATATTAAAAACATTCATGCCAAATGAGATGGAATTATAATAAAATAGAAATAAATAATTAATTAACATAAGTTAAAAGTTGATTACATTGAATGCATCAAATCAAGTAAGAAACCTTTTCTTTTAACAAAAAACCTTTCTTTGTGCACTCTTTTATTCAACAGCTCTGAGGCAAACAGCTCTACAGGACTGAAATGCACCACAGGTTCTGATTCCCCCCACCCCCACCCCAGTGAGGTGCAATCTCACTGTGGGTTTTATCTGCACTGGGCACAACCCCAAGTTGCTCCAGAATAACTACCCTCTCTGGTGGGGTGTTAAACACATGCTGCTTCTCTCATATCTATAGGTCATGTGTCATGGGGCCTGATTTTCCTTCAGCTGTCACTGCACTACACTGCAGCAGCAGCAGATGATCTCAGTGTTACTGGAGGTACATAGTTGCTCAGGGAGTTAGAGATGTAGCTTGGTCCTCGTCCATGACGGTCTTTGTATATGAGGAGCAGAAAATCAATTCTGAACGCAACAGGAAGCTCAGACGGGACTAATGGTGCTCTTTGCTCATGGTTTTAGTTCACAACTAAATGAGCTGAGGTCTCTCAGTGTTTTTTTTCTTGAGGCCAGTAAAAAGTGCATTACAGTGATCGCATTCAAGTGCAGGATTCGAAGATGAGTTGTGTGTGTGTGTGTGTGTGTGTGTGCGAGCGTATGTGGCAGACAGGCTCAGTCTTGTAAGTGGAAAACATGATTGTGGCCATTTGTTGGAGTGCCTCATATCTCTGCTGTAATAGAGCTGGATGTTAAGGGTCAGTTATCTGCCCACTCACCGATCTTCCTCCATGGCCTGAAGAAACTCTGTGCTCTTCTTCTGCCTGGAGGAAAGATGTAAACACACTGCAGTTAGAATGATGAATATAATATGTGACAGAGATCCAAACACAGCCGCTTCCTGCAGGTCCTACCGGTTGCTGTCCATCAGCATGTTGCTGATTCGGCTACTGATGCTGTCCTCAGCTTGTCTGACTTTCTCCAGCACCAGCAGCCTCTCGGCCTCCTGAGCCCTCTGCTGCTGGCTGACTCCCTGCTCCAGACGCTCCTGCTCCTACAGATCACACACACATTTCACACGAGACAGTAAAATAAACAGATTAGAAAAAGTCAATGATCGGTAGTGACTTCACTGGGCTGCTGGAGATTAGCTTCGTTTAGCTATTATTGCTGACCTATAAATCATGTTTTCATCATCATCACTACATGAACATGTGAAATAAACACATAGCAAGAGACTGAGAGAAATGCAATGAAATGTAAATGAGAAAAAATCTATTTATTTACACGCACCAAGGATTCACACAAGGTTTTCAAGGCACAGAAAAAACTCTGCTGAATGTTCTCTACTGCTTTTTCTCCAGAGAGATATTATTGACTTTATACACATTAACTCTCATTCAGTGATAACTATGAGGTTAGCTAGTACGATGGGAGAGGAAGACATAACAACGGTATATGCACACTTCAATATTTGTTTCAATATCACATATCGTCATGGCAATACTGAACAGTGCTATCACACATTGCAGATTTTCCTCATATCGTGCAAGTCTATTAGCTAAAATGAAAACTGTATAATGACCACAATTATCATGTTGTTTGCCTCCACCAACCAGTACAAGTTGCAGCAAATATGACCTTATGATGTCACAGTGAAGTTGACCTTTGACCTTTTGGCATGGAGACATAAAGCTGAGCTCTCTGTAAACTCTTCAAGCTGTACTTCTTGTTAAAGGACCAACAGAACTGTAAAATTCTCCATCAGCTCAATGCTGATGAGTTTCAAAAATCAACAGTGACCTCAAGGGATTTTTGTGGGATTATAAACACAGGTAGTTTCTCTTTGATTTCAACACAATGATAAAGCTCTGACAAAGAATTTATAGAATAAAATAAAAATGCATATCTACTGGACACTAACATTTTCATAGAACAAGACCAGGAGCAGGTGAGCATGTGAGCAGTGAGCATGTGAGCAGGTGAGCAGGTGAGCAGGTGAGCATGCAGCGTACCTGTCGGACAGAGTTGAGGATGTTTTCCTTGCGGGAGTTGTTACTCAGTAGAAGCTGGGTGTGCTCCTTTTGTCTTTCCTCCAGGTGCCGCTCGAAGGCCAGTTTCTCCTCCTGCTTCTGTTGCTGCAGCATGGAGGACAGGCTCAGTGTCTATATACTGCATCATATACATGTCTATCTACTTTCAAAGATACACATGTAGACCTTTAACTTTTAAGCTTTGCTACAATCCTGCACTAGAGCTGCTCAGAAGCAAAATAAAAACTCTCAGTCTCAGTCAACTGTTTCTGTTTTTAGTAGTCAAGTGTCCAGTTACTTGTAATTTGGGCACTATGCATTAAATGCTGACGTAATGTCACATCTGCTTCAGCAACCTGTTCCCTAACACTCCCTTCTGTTCTCATTCTGTCTCCTGCTGTGTTCGGAGCAGAGCCACACCAGCTCCACCTCAACACCATCATGGAGCCACCACCACCCTCTGCTTCGGTCAGTCTGCACTTCAGGTCAGTGAGCCAATCAGAAGAGAGAAGGCTCTGATCCTCTCTTCTGATTGGCTCACTGTTTTCTGAGTGATCCAATAAAAATATAGCAGATTTCAGGTAAACACTAAGATATACCAAATCCTGCAAGGCTGGAGGGTGAATCAGGTTTCTGCTGCTGCTGGAGGCTGGTGAGTGCAGTGAGACTGACGGAGAAAATAAGCTAAGAGATGCTAAAAAGCTCTGTAGAGCTCAAAAGTATTGATTAGTGCTGCTCTAAGTACGAGCAGAGACTTTCTCTCCAACTCATCCCCCACATCTGTAGGGAAATCTGACAGCTGTGTCGGCTGCAGTCACAAACCTTTCTCCTGGCGTAGTCACTGAATTTGTTCTGCAACAGAAAGTGAGGGAAGGCTCAGTGATTCAAAGACAACAGTTCATACAGTGTCAACAGCAATTAACTAGGTCCAAGTTCTGCACTAGAGTGGAGCACATCACCTCCACACCTGTTCAGGGTGTGATAGTTACCTGCCAGGCCTCCTCCACGCCGTCCCAGCAGTCACAGCTCTGTTTGCCAGAGTCGTTCTCCAGCACTGGCAGCAGATACTGGGATGGGGGGCAATACTCCTCCCCCAGCTCTGAAAACCACATCAACCAAGAAACTTACCATAAGTCTTTCACTCAGGACTGAAGTCATGAGGATTAGAACTGAAGTCCAAGTTTACAAAGTTGGGCAACAGGTCTAATGTGAATCGGATTTAAGCCATAAAGTGGCAATTAATCATTCAGTGGAACTGAGGATATGAAAATCACCAGAGTTAAAGTTCTGGGCTATTCACATAACATTAGTTTACAGCCTTCTGATTACATTGTATAGCTAAAGGAATGGTTCAGTTTATAAAGAATCGGGCCAGTAAGCAGAATGTGTTACTGAGATATCGTGTCCATGAGAACGGACTGAATATGCTGTCAAAAAAAAGATTATCCCTAAACTGCACTGATGCAGCTCAGCCCCGGTGATATGAAAGAATATAAAACTCTGTTGGATTCACTGGAAAGCAGAAAAATCTTTGCGCTGTGAATGATCCTGGTAATTATGAGCCCTGGGTCTTAACTGTGTTTTTACCTGTTAAATTCATCAGTTAAAATCCTTGGTAAGGGACAGAAAGGCGATGCAGTAGAAACCACAAAGTAAACACTCACCGCTGCACAGGAAGCGCTGGATGCTCTCTGTGCCCTCTGTACACACAGATGCAGGTGGGTAGGTCATCATGGCAGCATCGAGTGTGAAGCTCTGTCACACACACACACACACACACACACACACACACACACACAGGGTTTGTCTAAAACCAGATCTATGTTTTAGGTTTCCTGTAAATGTGGATTGAAGGACAACACACCTCCAGGGTGCGGATGTGGGCCACAGTCTTGGGGAGCTGGACGATGTTGTTGTCGCTCAGGTCCAGGGTGCGGAGGCTGCTCAAACAGCTGACGGACGCTGGCAGCTCACTGAGACAGTTACCTGTTGAATACACAGTGATGTCATCTGACTTGTACACGTCCTCTTACCTGCGGACAAGCGAGCAGTCAGCAGCATACCCTTCAGATTGAGCGTCTGCAGGAGACGCAGATCGCCGAAGGAGTCCGGCAGGGCCTTCAGACGGTTCTTCTCCACATTCAGAATCTGATAGGACACAAACACATGATGAGCAGTTTTCATTCACACTCATTCCCTCTAGTGCCATGAGTTGAGTTCATGACGGCTTTACCTGCAGTGATGCCAGCTTCCCAATATCCTCTGGGAGTGAGGTGATCCTATTGTCATGCAGATCCAAAACCTGAGGGTCAGAGATGAGGCGTCTATCAGACTTTTTGGTCTTCTGATAAACCATCATACATTTTTCATTATCTCATGAGATGCTTGCGCAAAGGTTGACTGTGAAACAGGAGGACATGCGCCGTGTGTGAAGGCTTAGAGGTTATAAATCATACAACACTGTAATATGTTTTCATTTCTCATCATGCTTGTGCATCACTTTACCTTTAAAGTGGCGAGAGCCCCGATGTCACATCCTTTGGGCAGCAGTGACCTCAGCTCATTATTATGGAGGATAAGGACCTGAAGGAGAGCAACAACCAGGGAGAGTTCAACCAGGGAAACAGACACACACATGTACTGACAGAGGGGAGTTGTGTAGATTTTGGTAAAACAATACTTATTACATACACTGAATAGGAAAGAAATAGGCTGTAACTTTACAGCTCCACAGTGCATTCTCACCTTCTTATGTAGCACCTTGCAAATGGAAAAGGCACTTGAGGGAACCTATGGAAGAACAGAACAAAGATGTCACCACCTGCAGTTCTTACCACACACTAAAAAATACGAATTGTAATAATAATAATAATAATAATAATAATAAACAACTTTATTTATAGAGCACTTTTCATTAAGTATAAATATAATAGTACAATAAAATAAGGGTGGACTAAAGGACAATGAAAATAGACAATAGGAATGCTATCACTCTTCTTCCATTGCCACAGCTCAGAACAACATGAGGAGACAATAACTGGCAATAAAAACTAAAAATCTGATGTCTTTGATTAGAATAATGATCCACTCTGTTAAATATTTCCATGATTGTAAATTTGATTGATAATCTTTAAACATTTCAGTTTATCTCCTCTCTGCAGCAGAAACAGTCTGACATTAACTTCAACTGTTTTATGTGGTTCACATGATCGTAACAGTTTGTTCATCATCAGACTGCAGAGCGAAAATACTAAGAGTAAGAAACCTAATGATAATTCATCGACTTATTTACAATATATCCTAAATCTGGCTTTAATGGAAATTATATTTAGAAAAATTTTATTAATACCTAATACTTTTTATTCCAGTCATGTGATCATATTGTTTACATTTCACCTTGTTGAATATCACTTTTGTAGGTGGATGTATGTCACTGCTCAGACACTGAATGTACATGAACCATGTTTTTATTGGCAAAGGCAGTTTTTTATTTATTTTATGTAATTAAATTATTTGGATCTGCATTTATTGATATTGTCTTTGTAAATGAATTATCATTACTATCGTATGATGTTTTGTAGAAATGGTTTAATAGCTGCAATGTTTTAGACAAAGGGAAAATGAGGTGAATATATCTCCCATCAAACTATGTTTCTACCTGACACACAGGCCTCAAATGTGACGGGTAATTAAAATGTCGTTACTGATGAAAGACACCAGGCTCTCTTCTCCATGACTGTACTATTCAAGGTCGATATTAAAAATCTTTCTAATGAATGAAAAGAGCTGTTTATCTGATGTAAAATCTGAGCGCAAAGGTGCAGCGATGTGATGTAGAGTCAGCTGAGTCTGATATGTCTGTGAAGGCTGGTGTCTTGTATCCTGCTAATGTCTCTTCAGAAATGCTTCCTCACTCTGAACAGGAATAAGAGCAGTGGAGCGATGGAAAACCACAGAGAGAAACAAGGAGCAAGGAATGATCAAATATGGAAACAGGCATGGACACAACACGCACACGCACACACACACACACACACACACACACACACAGTATGTGTTCAATATATAAGGCTTTAATTTGGAGGGGTGGCTCTAGTGTAGGAAGTGTTATTATAGTGTTATTAGACAATAGAAGAAAGATTCTATGGCTACATTCTATTCATGTGTTTATTCATATTTTACAAAAAGTTTAACCTGAGTCATGTCAGCAATCATACCACATCTGTACAAGGTTAGCAGTAAACAGCTGGTTCATTTTTTTTCTAATGCAATGGCATTGGATCAGTATCAGTGTCAATTTCAGTATCTGCCAATTCACATGTTCAGGTATCAGGAAGGAAAAAATGATCTGTTGGACTATTAGAACATCTCTCGCTCTGGTGAACTGGTGTTTCTCTCTCAGGTGGATTATTGACTTAATGACACCGACTTCCCATAAAGAGAGAGAGAGAATGAAAAGGAGAAAAAAGTAAAGCGAGAAAGAGAGAAAGAGGTGAAGCTGAAACTTGAACTGCGTCTTTTATTGGGTGATAAGCTGTTTTATAAGACATATTGTCATGTGACAGTGGAAAAGGCACAAGTGTAAAAAACAACTGTGGCTGAGTGAAATGAGCTGAAGTATCTGAGCAGCATCATGATCACAGCTGCTCCACTTCTCTACATGAGGAGGAAAGGAGCTTCAGTGCTTCCTATCTTATCTCCTTTAGTAAAGGAAACACTTGACCTTTACTAGAGAAAAGGAGAAATGCCATCCCACAATTCCCTGCAGCAGCAACATTTAAAGCAACACACCATTGTAGATTCACCACAGTAGACCCACGTAAATGTAGAAACATCAGAGCAGCTGTTTTATGTTTGTGACTCGATCCAGAACTGATGGAAATCCTGGAAAGCCCCAATCCATAAATATAGATTTTTTGTTCCTTGTTTCTATCTAATTATTAATTAATGGCTACTTTTATTTTTCTTTCATGTCATCTTATTTCAACATTTCAATCCTGTTTGTTTTGTTTTTGTGGTTAGGAGAGAAGAATTTAAAGAATAAAGTTAGTTAGCAGTCAGATTCTTTTCCTAAGTCCTTGTGAATTCTCCTTCACACCTTTCCTTCACCTCATTGACATTTTCCATCAACGTCGAGGAGAAGTGGTAAGAGAGGAGATTATTCTGACCTTTGGACCGCAGCATGTGACTCTTCAATGAATCGGCTCAATGTCGGTGTAACATGCATTAAGTAATGCAGTTGTTCAATTTTGTCTGGTCAGTTTGAACTCAACCTGTTCTACAATACAATCACTACTCATCAGTTAAGCTTCCCTCACAACAGTCCACAGTAACATACTCACCTCTGAGAGCTGACATGCTGAGATGTCCAGGATGTCATCAGCACCCGCCTCCTTAGACTGAAACACAAAGATGAGCCATTGTTTGAAATAGAAAAAAAAGACACATAATGTTGAAAGAGCTCCACAATTTGGAAGATGCCATTTTGATGAATGAAAAAAAGTTTCATATTCATAATGAAGACAGAAAAAGGCTGCAGGTTGCTGATGTGATCCTCAGCACTGACAGTAGGGTGTTGATTACACTGTAACATGAACAGACTCTTCTTACCCGACACAGCTGATATTCCAGTCTTTTTTGGGAGTCATCACTGAGTTTCTTCTTTCTGAAGAACAGAGGCATTCTGGGTCTTGATTGCCCTGCTGTCTCTCTGCCTGCTGGGTTTCACTCCTGCCCCTCCACAACACTCCAGACTGATGGACAGGTAGGAAAACAATGTCCAGACTGCCTGCACGCTGAGAAGTAAGACAATTGTGATATTACGGACTAATTAGATGAAGCAATTTGACCAAATATCTGGCTCTTCAGCTGCTAAATGCTCCTTAACCAACTGGTCGCTAACTTTTTCTGCTGTTTGATGTTTGAGGCAGGGGTTGAACAGTGGCTACATCACAGCTTTGTAACTGAAAACAGCTGCATGCTGCATCTGGAAAAAAACTGACTGACTAGCTGACTGATGGTATTTCTACCACTGGTCAGCCAAGTGCATCGTCACTGAGTTGGACTTTCTGGTAAAAACAGGTTCTATTTGTTGGGTGTTTACAGCTGCAGTGTTGATAACTTAGCTCCTTGTCTCTAGATTTCGAGGCTCTGTTTCAAACAGACTGGGTATAAACCTGGTTACACTGCATACACGGGATGCCGACCTGGGGCTTAGGGCTACACCTCTTGACAGTCTACAGAGCCGCTCTGGTTTCCCGCCTGCTCAGGAACTGCAAGGAAGTGGAAGAGCGCTTACCTATAAACACTCCAAATGTTCAACTGACTCAAATCAGGGAACATACCAGGGCCAGGTCATAGTTTTTGATCATTGTTAATATCCTGGTCAGGGTCCACACCAAACATGCTGGACCCCATCTGATCCAAAAAAAAGCCAATACTCATCATGCCTCTTTCCATGTTATTTGGTAAAGTTGAATCTTGCACTTTTGTGCCATTTTGTGAGCAGTGTTTTTCTTCTTAGGCACACAGAGGTTGGAATCATTCAATGTCTTTCACATCGTTTGATCAATGATGTCATGACCAAGACTTCCATCTATTGTACTTCAGAGATATCTACTGAAATGAGCATGCTAACCAACTAGCCGCGTCCCAGACCGTGTTGTTATACCACATAGACACACTAGATGCTGTGTGAGTCAGTGTAGCGTCTAGTCTGCCCTCAGTCACACGAAGAAGAAGAGCTTCCTCCAGAGCTTGAAGTTACGCTACAGCTACTGACAAAAAAACCAAAAAACTCCCAACTAGCATCACAGGAACGCAGAGTGTGTCTTCCCACTGCTGAAGACAGTTCCAGGTAAAGAGATGCTGAGCTGCAACTTTTCTTATAGACTGGTGACTAACATCTAATGTTGGTCTGTAGCAAAAAGTATCATTACTGCAAATGACAAACCCTACTGACAAACACTTTAGGTGGCATAAATGTATGATTGATGATGTCCACAGATGTTTTAGTGATGTAGTAGAATTTAGCCTGTTCCTGCGGCTGTTGTCCAAATAGATGCGTCAGTAACTTTTCTTTTACAAGTGAGACAAAGAGACCGTTTGATCCAGAACCAGCAGGTTCAGGATCCACGGCCTAATACTGTATTTGTTTTAGCATATTCATATTTATGCCTAATATTTATTATACACACACAACAGTCCTAACATGTTTGAATATAATGAGCTTGTATGATCTAAACTAATTCTCCAATCACATGTAGAAAAAACATGTATCAGGACCAGAATTCCAGTCCAGTCCTCCCCAGTGATGGACCAGCACCTGCCTTTTCTTCTGCGTCTGGCCTCATCAACCATCAACAACCACATTACAGTAACACCTTGGAGTATTATCCCTGCACAGAACAGATACTGTCAATACTGTGCTCTTTTTCACATCCTGCTTAGAGTTTTGTCAGCACTTTTGTACATAGTTTTTTTCATAGATTTATTTTTTTTATATGTGTATCTATGTATATTTATCTTTTTGACTGTTGAAGTATTTTACCTTTTTATTATTTCCTGTTAATATGTTTATTGTATACTGCACCAAACACCAAGCCAAATACCTTGTAAGTAAAGTATCTTGCAATAAACCTTAATTTATGATTCTGCCCTCTTGATGATGTCATCATCCCTTTTTCATGCTGTTGTAGACTGACACCCATGTGTCATGCACTATCCCCTTGCCTTCATATTTGTATAGGTAAATAAAATCATTCTGTTTGTATTACAAGTACTCATACTTTGTTTCAGTGCTATCAAAAATATCAACAATAAATGCACATATAAATAATAAATTATAAGCAACATGGGGAAAACAACAACATGATTAACTGGACAGGAAGGAAGAGGTGAAATGCTGCCCCCCTATGGATGTGGAGCAAGTAGCATGATCTTACACATTACACCTTTAAAGAGGTCACAGGTGGACATTACACTGAGATTGTACATATATTCAATGCAATCTATCTAGCCTGTCGGATAAGATCTGTCCTACACTTCAACTTCAAAATAAAAGACTTATTGTAACATGACACAGTTTTGAATCATGTGACGTGTTAGTGATGCTGCACAGGAGTGTGCTCAGTTGTGTTGTATACTGTGTATGTAAGCACCACGGGCCCTGTGGGTGTGGGGCTGGATGTGGGCAGGGGAAGGGAGGGTTACTCGTAAATGACGTAGCTAATGCTACATATAACTGCCACAGATGTTGGCAAAAGGTGATCAACCTAGCAACACTTTACGCCTCATATCAACTGCTTTAAAGCTACCTATGCTAATCGTAATAGCAACATCATTGTTAGCTAACTGTGTGTTGTTCGCTTCAGTGCTTCCACGGCGGAGGTTTAATGACAGGGATGATAAGGTTAGCTACCCATTGACAACTTCCACTCCTGGCAACGTTTAGCAAACAGGAGCTAACACAGGTCGCAGACATAATAAGACATAAACTATAAAAACACGACGTCTAGATATGAAGTCAGGTTAAACTGAGCCTAGTTTCATACTCACAGGCTGTTTGTTGATGTTGTGTCACTGCTCCTCGTTGCTCTGCTGGATGTAACTACTCAAGAGGGAGTTCCGATGTTTCCTTGCTCGGACAACGTTAACATCTAACGGTGGGTGGCGATTGGTCCAATCAGTCATTTGAAGCAGGAAATCGAAAAATATCTCCTACGTTACATGTTCAGTTCATAGACATTACATAGACACAGCAATATTCCTGATATGAGCCGTATACAGTTGATCACTGTTTTATTTATTTATTTTTCTCCTTGTGATGCTGCTGCTTCTTCTTCTTCTTCTAATGAATTTCTGGCAGGCTGTTCACTGTAAAGCCTAATACTGCCC
This sequence comes from Seriola lalandi dorsalis, assembly GCF_002814215.2. Classification (NCBI taxonomy): domain Eukaryota; kingdom Metazoa; phylum Chordata; class Actinopteri; order Carangiformes; family Carangidae; genus Seriola; species Seriola lalandi. Next base: position 1,140,568 of record NW_019525659.1, on the reverse strand, counting down.
TCCACAGATAAGGATTTGCTGTGTGTTTATCCTATATTTTTAAATACTAAAATAAAAATCATTTCTACCACCCCTATTATCCTTATTATATATTATCATATTATTATTGTATTTTTAATATTATTACATGAGCATTATTATACTGTCTGTATACATGCCTGCACAGTTTGCCGCTATCACCACATTATTACTATTATATATTATTGTTGTTATTATTTTTGTTAGCATTATTGTCATTATTGCTATTCCAATTATTATTATTATAATTTTATACGCGCACAGACGCACACACCCACACACACACACACACACACACACACACACCTAAAATCTAATTTCATATACACTTAGTCTATTATGTTTTATGGTCACAATGTCTTCTATGTCACTTTCTGTTTTTTCACCAATTAAAAAAGCCAAGAATAAATAAAAACATGTATAATTTAGAAAAAAAGACTGTGAATCTGTTACAACATGGGTGTTCTGTGAGATGTGATGATGATGTGAATAACTGTCTATTCTGTGAAAATGATACTGAGAGCTTGGAACATTTGTTCTTTCATTGTGAATCAGTAATCTGTATGGAGTGATATGCAGAGCTCGCTACAGTCCAAAAGAATTGTGTTAAGTTTGGTTTCTGTGTTGAAAATCAGAATTTGGACTTTCTTACCGTTATTATGGAAGTTTTTTTATACATGAATGCAGGTATTTCAAATGTACAGTGTATAAATCAATGGCTGAATGAGTTTAAATGAAGCTTATTAAAGATGATAGGAAAGCCCTATCATCTCAAATGAACTTAAATGAGATGAGCCCCCTTTCTTCTTTCTGAGTTTTATTTATTTATTTTGTATGTGTGTGGGTGGTTATACTCAACCTCTGTTAGTTTCTTTTGTATGTTTATTAAAAATGAGGAGAAAAAATAGTTAAGTGAATACATTTTAAGACTCTACCAAATACAATGGAAACTGGCTTCACATGAAAATATACATTTGAAAGCAAAAGAAGACCCAACTCCCTGAACAACTGTTGCCTTTCATTTCTGAACTTGTGACATGAGGACGCATCATGCTGGGCTTTCTCCATGTCCACATTGACAGACCATCTCGATGATTGCACATGTTCAAATAGCTGGATAGACCACAGTGTCCAGTCATTTTACTATTTTAGCCTGACAAGACTGTTAGCACAGTGTTTGCACTGAATGCACATGAAGTCAGGACTTTGTGTCTGAAGAGTGAACTGAACTCTCAAATCTTTCAGCTTGGTTAATGTTTATTTGACTCATGTCCTACATTAAAACATTATTTAAATGTGTATTATCCAAAACTAAATTCAAACCATGCAGGTCACTTATTATGCAGCCTGGACCTTGTTATATATTTTTATCATTACTGATCCCTTGCATGAGCAGCGTTTTAATGTTGTAGCTGGTTGAGTGACCGTTTGGTAGCTTAATCCACAATAATGATAATGTTGTTACTACATCCAAATGTAATGAAACTGAATTTAACATGTTGTGTATTGGTCTGACATTCTACCACAATCTGAGAAGTTATAACATGACATTTGCCTCCACTGTGATTAGGACATAATTACATATTATTATGAGGTATCTTGCCATTTCAGGTGGAGCTGAAACGAAACCTGATCCTTCAACCTATTAACAATAATAACACATTTAAAAGTTGTGTATATGGTGTCACTGTAGATATAAATGTAAATGTAAATATATGGTTATTTCTAGCTTTGACATTCATCTGGAAAGTATCTTCAAATACTTGTTCATCCCCGGTGTCATTTAGCTCAAAGAAGAAGAAATGGAAAAAGAAACCTTCACCAAAAACAACATTTGGCAGCTGGAGAATAAAGTCATTTGTTAAACATAAAGTCCAACCCAGCAAACTATTTGTCCAAAAAGTGTGGCTGACACCTTTTATTCAAACATTCGAACGTGGTAATAACATTAAATATTTACACTGTAATGACCTGTTCAAGTCAACATGTACACTCTATAAGCACAGAAGACCATTTGATGTAGTTTACCAGAAGGTCCAACAGAATGAGCTCTATCAGCTCCACCTGTTGCATGTCCTATTCACTGATCAGTCAAATGATCACATCAATAAAAAATAAAAAGCAGTGCTGATCAGACAATCACAACACTGCAGCATCTGAGAGGCAGGGTTTAAAACGTGACATCCCGACTGTAAACTCCTCCAACCACTAAAACACTCGATCAAATTCAGTCTGACTGGTGGTGGCTGGGTTTCTGTTCTGATTGGGCTGCTGCTGCGGCATGTGGCCTCTCCGTCTGGGCGGTGCCAGATATTCAAACATGGAGGTGTTGTGGGTAGAGAGCATGTTCTTCAGGTCTGACGGCATGGGGTCGGACCAGAAGAAGTCGTGGTTGAGCGCGTCGTCGCTGTCTATGCGCTGTGCTGGGTCGAGGACCAGGAGCTTGTCGATCAGGTCCAGAGCGTACGGGTCTTTGACGTAGGCTTTGAGACGATCCTTCACTTTCCTCTTCTGGCCTTTAGGAAGCTCCATCTTCTGGTACAGCTCGTATTTCTTGTCCACACCAGGCCACACCTGATAGACAGAGAGAACAGTTTAATATCCAGTTGACAAATAAGAGAAATAGATGTCATGTGATGCAGCGTCAGCCGTCTTACCTCTGCAGTGATGGAGCCACAGAGCTGGCTGATCAGAGTGAGCTGGTGCTGCTCTGTGTTGCCTTGCATAATAGGACTTCTGGTCCACATCTCTGCCATGATGCAGCCGGCTCCCCACAGGTCAATGGGAGGGCCGTAGTCTCGCTCACCTACCAAAAATAAACAAATTCACAGATAATAAATAGACAGATAACATATGCTTTCTTCTAGACGAGTGGTTCTAAACCTTTTCCAACTCATGGCCCACTTGAAAATCTCAAAAATGTTAGCAATCCACATCTGACCCCATAACGCCAGGAACACACTGGATGCGTGGTGTGTGTGTGTGTGTGTGTGTGTGTGCGCTTGCGTTGTGGCTGATACACTGCCTGTGTGATGTGTACGTGAGCCTGTTGTTGACCTGTTGATGTCATATTGAGATCATACCTGCAACATTACACAAGACTGACACCACTAAAGTCTTTCTATGTCTAGTCTGAATATGAATATAACAGACATGAAAAAATAGAAATATATTTTTTAAATTTTGTAGCAGCTGCATGTGGAGACAGGGACATTTTTGTGACGTTTTCTGTCAAAAATAAATCAGAAATTAATTAATAATGAGCAGCAGCAGCAATGCAACACAGACACAGTCGGTGTGCAGACGTGTTTCTCGGCAGCAGCTCAGCAACGGCAGCCACCACGCTCAAACACAGGCAAATTAAATGTTCTCAAAGCACCTTTTATTTTGTTTGACACAGCAGTGATCACTTCTTAACTCATTATCTGTCTCTTGATTCTTCTCTTTGAATTCTTCCTGTTGCTAACCAGCTATCCATGTTGATACTCTAGTTTCTGCCATGTGATCTTTTAGCGCGATCAGACTGAGACAGCAAGCAACTGTATGATGTGGTCCAGCAGCGACAACATACAAATTGTTATCATTGGCTTATCACAGTGATAGACCTTAATATGAGAAAACAAAACAATGAGATCTTTTGGCCCACTTCAAATACCTTCATGGCCCACAGCTTGGGAACCAGTGTTCTAGACTACATTAAAATGATAGGTACCCTGATGCACAATGGAGCAATGTTCTGCTTCTTATACACATCTGCAGTATGATACACATCCCTGTCAGTGGTTTCACACAGTGCATTCCTCTACAGGAGACTGTACTGTGCCACCACAGTCAGTGAAGGAGAAGGTATGGACGTAAACAATGCAAGTTTCAAACATGTAGAAAAATCAGGTTTGCAAATACTTTGAGGTTTTGAATTCATTTAATTCCTCTTTGTTTTAGAAGAGTTTATTGATTGTGCTTTTGGATATTGTCTTTTGAGAAAACTCTGTAAACTTAGCATCAATAGATGCTGTTAATCCTTACTGAATGCTTTTCCAACAGTGACTGACAGTAACACTACCACATGTACATGTGTGACTACCTGCTGTACACAAGGTTGTTTGCAAGACCCAGCCCATACAAATCAGTGTGTTGTATTACATGCACTACATCCATTTACAGCTAACAACACCACAAATCCGTGCACATCATACTTCTTACTTTGTGCTCACACAGAGTTTGGTGTTCATCTCTTACCTAGCAGCAGCTCTGGAGGTCGGTACCACAGTGTGACCACGCGGTTAGTGTAGCGGTTCCCCTGGCTGTTTTTAGCCAGGCTGAAGGCTCGAGCCAAACCGAAGTCAGCCAGCTTCAGAACGCCGTCTCTGGTGATGAGCACGTTGGCAGCCTTCATGTCTCTGTGGAGGATCTGATCCAACAGAAAGCCACAGACCATGAGACATTGTAGCAGTGAGATGAATTAATGACGAATTTATTTCTTTGGTTTAAAGTGTAACAAGATCAATATTCTTCGTTTTTTCAGATTAGTGTCAGTTCAGTGTGACCTCTCCTCACCTGCTGCTTTTATACCTCTCTAAACACAGACATGCCTCACCTTATTTCGGTGGATGTAGTACAGTCCGTTCAGCAGCATCTGCATGACCTTCTTGATCTCGGCCAGGGTGAACTTTACATTGGCGTTACTCAGCAGCCCGGCCAGGTCGTGCTCACAGAAGTCAAACACCAGGTAGATGCTGCCTTTGTATCTGTTGAACTGAGTAGCTTTGAAAACAATGAGAGGAAAACAAAGAATGAAAAACATCCATCCACCAACAAACTAAGTTTACACAACATATGCTTCCTGCTTATATTCTATTTGCCCTTGTAATTGGAGCAAGACATATTCTGCTGTTTATACACAGCAGGGAAAACAAGTGACCTAAAAATACAACGGCACAAATCTAGAAGACGACAGAAATTGATTGACTGTCACACCAACCTTTGGTTCTGCAGATCTCAATCAGATTGACCACATTCTCATGTTTGAGCAGCTGCAGGATCTTGATTTCTCTCAGTGCTGTGATTGGAAACTGAAACAAAGATAAAGATGAGCTGCCCTGTGAGTACAGATTCAAGATGTTTTAAATTTTCAAGTAAGAAATGTTTTAAGGGGCAGCAAATTAGACCCAACTTGTGATAAACCGCAATCGTCCATTAATGTGCCTTTTCTGTTGTTTTTTCTGTTCTGAAAAACCCCTCGTGCTGAACAAGTTCAGCATATCAGGCTGTAAATTGGCTAGTAGACTCTAAATGGTCACTTACTCCTTCTTTCTCATTTTCCATCAAGACTTTCTTCAGCGCAACCTTCTTCCCCGTCTGTCTGTGTTTTGCTTTGAACACCTCCCTGTGAAAGACAGAATAGAGAATCACATTAC
>NW_019525659.1:1133955-1135083 GCF_002814215.2 Seriola lalandi dorsalis | reverse complement strand
AATGACATCATGTCCTCTATGATCAAGTGTCAGTGTTGTGGTTGTCTGCTAGAGGACCCGTCCATCCTGAAAGACACAATTCCTCCTATATTTACATCGACTGGGTGAAGACCATTCTCATGCTGGGTAGGACACTTCTTGTCTTTTAATGGAAATTAGAAGTCACTGACTTCTGGGCAGAATAGAATGGTATTATTTGAAATGGGAATAAGTTCCTCTCTATATTAAAGACAAATTTAAGTCTCCCTTCACACCCACACACACATCCATACATGAGCTCACCAGGTCTTAACTACAACACAGCCTCAGCCTATTGTCAATCAAAAAAAAAAAGATTTGTCTATCCAGTGTGGGTTATTGGAACTGACATGGGGTGTGTTTGTGTGTGTTTGTGTGCACGTAAGTGTGTGTGTGTGTGTGTGTGTGTGTGTGTGTGTGTGTGCGCATGCAGTAAAATAATTACCTTCTTCTGCGTTGCTCCTCCTCCTCCTCTCTGCAGCCACATCTTCCTGGTTTTAGTCAATAGCGGAAAGAAACCTGGAACATTAACAACATAACAAATTCAAAGTGCTGCACTATGACACAAGATCAGTTTACACAGCTGAACTGTGAAGTATAGACTGTGATACTGAACATTAACTTCTTATGGTTTATGGTGTGCTATGTGAGTGCTACGTCATCACTACAGTTTTTCTTGTACATTGTTTAATCCCACTCTTTCTCATCGTCTTCATTACCTCCCTCGCCTTCTCATCGCACGTGGTCTGACTCATCTAAGGCCTGTATCCTGAGACAGCTTAATAGCAATCATAATAACTAATATCTAGAAGGTGATGGAACAACTAATCACCATCAACAACACTAATTATCCTGCCCTGTCCAACAGTTGTTGTGGAGTAAAAGACATATTTAGGGTTCCCCTTGAGATATCATTATTCCCAGGAGGTGAGAGTTCTCATCACTAAAGCCTTTTCTTTCGTATGAGTGAAACATGAAATACAGTAACTTGTGTAGCTGTTCTATCACAGACTCACACTCTCTGCTGTCAGGCTGTTGAAGGTCAGAATCATTTTCTCTGACAGGGAGGATTTTTCTGCTCGTCATCTGTAACAGCTATAATCCATGGCT
>NW_019525659.1:1132535-1133905 GCF_002814215.2 Seriola lalandi dorsalis | reverse complement strand
CAATGCATGATGGTTTAGCTTGACCAATGTAGTGTTCATCTTCCAATATATTTTGGTGTGCCTCGTGACAATTCTTTTTACTGCACTACATAGTTAATACATTTCACAGTTAAAAATTCAAACAGCAGTACACAACGTCTGATTAACTATATAGTGAGTAGTTGGATGTTCCAAACAGGCATCCCAGATGTGATGAACACTGATTGGAAGAGAAAGACTCCCCCCAACAAACAGCCAACCTGGTAGACACATTACATACAGTGTTTATTAACTAATATATGATCCTCTAGAGATCACCTGTTTCTAACAGTTAAAACCAGGTTGTACGTGAATAGAGGAAAACAAAACATCCAGTGTTTACCTGTTGTCTCCTTATGACTAACGTTCCCTATTAGCATAGCTAGCATTCGCATTAGCATTCACAGATGTAAACACACAGTAAAATGTTTGTGTAGCACTCACCCAAAGGTCCCCTGTCCTATCTTGGCCATTTTTTCGTATTTGGAAAACTCATCACAGAAAGGAAATTCAACCCCATCGTAGTATTTCGACATTATGGCGGCCTCCCGGTCGGGCCTGATGAAGAGACATTTCACTCAATATTGGGATATTTAAGTCAACACACGAGCTATATTTAGGTAAATAAACTGATGTAAACACACATATTTTACAGGGAAAGCCGTAAGTGTCTTTAATCTTACTTTTCAGCCCCACCGGCATTGCTCGTTCGGTCCCGCTGCATCCTTCTATCTTTTCTGCTACACGATGACGTTATGCTACGTTTAAGTGCAACTCGGACTTCTACAATTCAGCAGTGTAAGGACTAGTTTCAATAAATCATCAATACAAACAATGATAGTAATAACAACAGGTGGAAATACAGATACCCGATTCACATAGTTTACGCAGACAGCAATGCAATAACCCTAAATAGAAATCAAATTATTATATATTGTTATTATTAATTATTTGAAGTCTGTTTGAATTCTCATGTCATCTGTCGGGTGACAAGAGAATTACATCGTTTCCATATTAATATCCCGTGATTGTAATTTTTCCCGGTATTTACTACTGTGCTGGGTCGTATAGGGTAACACATGTACATGATTACATGCAAACGTTACCCATAACAACCAGTAATATTTTCAACCCAAAAAGTAGGACTCACGTGAAGGCAGCAATATGGCTGAAATTATTTGATAGCGACGCCTGGCGAGTCGGAGTAGTATCGCCTGTAAAAGTGTGCTTGTTAAAAATAGTGACATTACTTATTAAAAAAGGGTTCTAACCCCGTAGATACAAGATTCTCTTGCAAATGAGTTATAAAAAGGTCGGCTATAAAATATGGCCGCCATCAATCAAAATATAAA
>NW_019525659.1:1132096-1132485 GCF_002814215.2 Seriola lalandi dorsalis | reverse complement strand
AATGACATCATGTCCTCTATGATCAAGTGTCAGTGTTGTGGTTGTCTGCTAGAGGACCCGTCCATCCTGAAAGACACAATTCCTCCTATATTTACATCGACTGGGTGAAGACCATTCTCATGCTGGGTAGGACACTTCTTGTCTTTTAATGGAAATTAGAAGTCACTGACTTCTGGGCAGAATAGAATGGTATTATTTGAAATGGGAATAAGTTCCTCTCTATATTAAAGACAAATTTAAGTCTTTCTTCACACCCACACACACATCCATACATGAGCTCACCAGGTCTTAACTACAACACAGCCTCAGCCTATTGTTCTTATTTTTGGAAATTTTTCTTGTTCACTAGATGATGTCTCAATCTTCTCTTTCATGTTGCACATGTACAT